>NW_019154115.1:21250983-21469307 GCF_002288905.1 Enhydra lutris kenyoni | reverse complement strand
GGGGGGGGGCTGATAGCCCCGGGGCAGATGAGGCCAGTCAGAGCAGCTGCACCCTCCTGCCTTGCAATCTACATAAAGGGGGCGGGGTTAAAAAGCAAAGCAACTGCACACCTTGGTGGGGGGGCACCGAGGGCCTGGAAGCTGCCTTCCTTCTGACAGGTAGAAGGCGCAGGGAGATCCCTGCTCACGTGTCCCAGGAACAAGGGCGGGAAACCCAGGTTCAAGAGGCTTTAGGGAGTGAGGACAGCGTCTGAAGGCCCATGAAGGCTCAACTACTGGCCCCCGCCCATTCTAATAAGAGCCTAACATTTATTGGGCGCTTACTAGTTCCAGGCACTGGGCAAAGTGCATTATTAAATGGCTTATATCATTTACATCTTTGCAATAACACGATCAGAGCTTTGTTATCCTTGTTTCTCATAGAAGGAAAGTGGGGTTCAGGCAGCACAGCCACTAAGTAGCAGAGCTGGGATCTGACCGGAAACCTTCCCTCTCCAGACCCCACGCTCTCAGTTCCGCGGCCTCCCTTCTGAGCGCAGACTCCCATGGCTCACCATTCAGGCACATGCATTCATGTAGCCCCTCCCTTCAACACATCAGGCACTTGAGGGGTAAGAAAGGAAGACCCAGTCTTTACCCTTGAGGAGTTCCCAGGTGTGGAGAAGAAAAGTGATGCACAGAGGGAAACATGCCCCGAAGGGTTAAGTACAGGGCCTAGGGTTGTTAGAGAAGGGAGCCTTACCCAGAAGGGCAGGCGGAGGGCCCTGGCCACATCATTGGAAGAATAAAGCTTGAATAAGTGACTGGATGAGCCAGTCTCCTGAGCCCCTGTTAAGGGTTGGCTGAGTCCCATGTGACCTGGGTTAAGACAGGTAGTCCCACTTAGGAGGCTTGGGGGCCTCCTATTCTGGGGGTTTTCACCTTGGTGGCACAGTGGAATTGCCTGGAGACCTTCCAAAATTCCCTCTGCCCTGCTGGTCAATCGGATTTCTGGGCTGGGGACTTCCTAGTTGATGCCGACATGTGGCAGAGGTCAATGTCACTGTTCTATATAGTTCTGGGGGCACTCCCAGAGAAAGCTCAGCAAGCTCTTACACTCTGTGCTCCTGTTTCCTGGTGGATGAGCCAGGGATGGAGGAAAACTAGAGTGGGCTCCTGCTGATTCTGGAGTTTTGAGCAGAGCTGTTGCAAAGAAAGGCCTGGAAGCATCCGTTATGCTTCCCCGGCTGTTTCTAGTCAGAGTCTCAAACTTCTGAAGAGAACAGTGTTTGTGAGGAGGGAACTGCTGGATAGATGTGTACAGCGAGATTTGAACTCCTGATCCATCCTCGTCTTTATCTCTCTCACCATGCACACACGGTTACAGCGTCAGGTCTCTGGGTCTGCTATTCTGGACTGTGGCTGATGCAGAAGAAATGCTTGCCTCCGAGCAGGGGACTCGGAGCATCTCAGGAAGAGTTGGGAGAAACTTTTGGGTCAAAGGATGTTGACAACCACAATGGCCGTTTCTGAGCTCTTACTAAATGCAGCTCCGGACCAAACCATGTCCCTTTAACCCTCACACCAAATTCAAGACAGAAGCATTATGATTATTCCCGTTTTAGAAATGAGGAAATGTTCTAGGGAGCCCACCCAGCCAATAAGTGGAAGTAGGATTTGAATCCAAATTCCATGCTGTCTATTGGGTATAAAGGAGTCACTGACATGAGAAAGAGAACTTGGACCTAATTATGGGGGATGAAGGAAGTCAGATAAAATTGCAAAACCAGAGTCAGTGGAAGGCTCCTTCTTCCACCAAGCCTTCTATCTGATCATTTGCATGAGGACAGGTGTAAAATGCCACCTCCAACTTTTATAAAAAGCTCCTTGGCCCCACCACTCCTCTGATTAACTGCTCTGTGTTCCTGCACAGCACAAAGTTGTTTGCATTCGAGTAAGAAAATCCACGTGAAGGATGAGCTGGGGAATGGCCCAGGGGCATTCCCTGGCTTGGGAGGGCTCTGTGTCTTTGGAGCTGCTGGTGGGAGCCTATTCTTGTCTTCCTCCCCCCATTTCTCTCCCTGCCTCCCCAGGAAGGGCTCTGGTGAGGCTGGGGGCAGATGAAGGGCTGGGGAAGGTCAGGCAAGGGTGGGAGCCTAGGGAGCCCAGGCTAAAGGCTGAGGTAGGGGCCTATGTCCTGCTCCCTAGAGGTCCGGCCAGCACTGCCTGGGCTTTGGTCATTATTCAGACTCGACTCTCCCTCCCACAGTTGTGCCCTGGGTTATGTATTTGGGATCTGAAAGAAGTCATACTTTGCAGGAAGCCCTCACTAGATGAGACACCACGCTGGGTGTTTAACATACTATATTTCATTTACATCCCAAGTAGTGAAGTAGGAAATGTTGTCTTCATTTTATGGAGGGGGAAAGAGGCACAGGGAAAATAAAGTCCTTTACTGAGACACACAGCGTATATTAAGTCAAAAACTTCAGTCCAAAAACGGGCTTGGGGAGAGCCTGCCTTGCTGGCGTTATCTCAAAGAATATTCCAAAGAGTAAGTGGACGGGAGGAAAAGGTAGTTTCAGTGGCCACAGAAAACCCACCCAGACTGTCATTTCTTGTCTCGTGAACAAGAAGTTCTTGTTCTGTCTGTCTTGTCTGTCTGGTGGCAGACAACACGGTTCCAGCGCAGATGCTGGGTCGGCTCATGGGGAATGCGCACGATGATCACCAAATCCGTGTATCATAACCGCCTACATCAGGAGAGGCACCTGATGCCGTCATTTTAAACAGGATGTAAAGAAAAAGTGAGGGATGACTGAGGCAAGCTCATGATCCGTGCAGCTTGGTGGGGGAGCTTCTTAGAGGAGATGGGGTTTCAGAACTGTTGGGTCTGGGTGGTGGTTGGAAGGGGGTTTTGGACTCAGTTTGCTTTCTGACCTGCCTCTGCTTACCAGCTGTGATGGCTAACTTTTCCCAGCCTCAGACTTCCCTTCTGTAAAATGGGAACGACCTTTTTTTGCAGGTTTGCTGTGGGAATTACATGAGATCAAATACGTAGAACCCCTAAGACAGCTCCTAGCAGAAAATGGCAGCTCAATGAATGGTAGGCAGCTAATAGAATAATGGTTTGTCTTTCTGAAGGTACGGGAGCTGATCTACCCTCAGACCTGAGAAGGTCAGCATCTTGCCAGCCCCTTCAGGATTCTTGGAGAATCCCAGGAATTCATGAAGATTTTCCACAGATTACTGGAGAATTCTGCTCCTAGGCTGCTAAAAAAAGAGGTTTCCGAATATCTGGATGTGGCTTTTTTTCCTGCAGCCCCTTGTGAAGGGAAGATGAGAGCCTTAGAAACATCTTCACCCATTAATCAAGCTGGTCTGCAAAAAGTGGGGACCACAAGGCATGTCCCTGCTTTCAAAGAATGTACTATTCAGCCAAGAGCATGGAGCAAAATCATGAAGCACGTTATTAAGGACCAGAAGGAATGTTCCAGACAATAGGCATGTGAGCCGTTTGACGGAGACAGATCTCCAGAGTCTGGGGTGCAGCAGGGAAGACTGAACAGCAAGTGTGGGGTTTGGGCTGCCTTGGCAAGAAAGATTTGACTAGGAGACAAGTGGAAAGGGCTTTTTGTTGTTCTTTTTTTTTTTTTTTTCTTTTTCCCCCCAGATGGAGCAGCTAGCATGAGCAAAGGTGTGAGGGCAGGAAATTATAAGGCATGTTTGGAGGCAAGAAGAAGGCCAGTATCTATCTATCTATGTATCTATCTATCTATCTATCCATCTATCTATCTGTGGGGTGTGAACTCTCCACCCTGAGATCAAGACCCAAACTGAGATAGAGTCAAACACTTAAGGACTGAGCCAGCCAGGCGCCCCCAGGAGACCAATTTTTGAAGGGCAGCTTGGGTCTGGGGAGGGAGCAGAGGCAGGGGAATTGAGTGAGGCTGTGCCCATCTGGCCAGGGCTGGCAGTGAAAGATGGCCAGGACAGGCGGCCAGGAGGCTTGGGCTGGATTGTGTGGGCAGAGGGGAGCCATGGCAGGGTCTTGAGTCTGGGAGTGGTCTGTTAAAGCTTGGCTAAAGTGTACGAGGTGGATTGTGGGGTAGAGGCAAGGATGTAGCAATGCAGGGGTATAAGAAGTGAGTGGAGATGAGGACCCAGCCAGCACACATAGCAAGAGAGAGAGAAAGAGAGGCAGGTACCACTGGAAAAACGCAAGGCAGGGTGACGAGAATTACTGCCCGTGGGAGCCGAAGGGAGGCAGGAGTCCCAGGGGACTCCAGCTCTCCAGCTGGAGAGAGTGGATAAAAGGTGTCCTAGAACCCCAGAAAGAAATAAGATATGGGGGCAACGAGCTGAGTTTCCAGGGGACTCTGCCAGGAAACCAGAATGCAGACCTCTGTGTGTGAAACAGAGAATGAAGAATCTGGAGTGAGACAGTTCCTGAGAGGCTTTCTCCGAGAATCCAGAGACAATGCCACAGTATCAGGTGCTCTGGGGAAGCCCCGGAGCAGATGCACTCCCATCACCCTCCTGCTGGACCCTTCCACCCTCTGCCCTCAGTCATGAGTAGAAGCTCCAGAAAACAGCCCCCAGCACTGCCCTGATGCCCTCATGCCAAGTCATCATTTAATTATTTCACTCCCAGATAACAGGAGCCATGTAATAATGATGGTTGGCACCCAACAGCAATTAAACAGTAAAAAGGTTAATTACATTTATTTTTTTTAAATTTGTACAAAAGGAAGATGTTCAAACAGTTGGGCAGACTAATTGCAAGCTAATGTTGTCACTAAATTGCATTTCAAGTGAATTTTATATCCATAGCTCATTTTGTTAATTTCATTCTCTGCATCCTCTAATTTGTTGACAGTGATTGATTATTTAAGGAAATAATGTCTGTGTACCAGGATCATTTAGTGATAGAAAAGAGCACACGTGATTATAACATTCATGAATATTGTTTACTTAAACTTTATCCACCTACTTAGCTTGTAAAAGGTATTGGGTTAATGGGACTAGACCCAAGATTCAGGGGATCTGGATTAGTGAGACCCTGGGGGTCCATGGGCATTGGCATGACCTTCACCGCCGGACTGGCTGGATCCCCGCATCTGTGTGAGACACCAGGCCCAGCTTGACATATTCGTGGGTCATTGGTCACTTTTTTTTTTTTTTTTTCCCCAGTAAAAAGAAATCAGAAACACAAGGATTTCTGGGTTTGCAATCTAGGAATCTCTTTTGGCTAGATCCCTGGCTATGCTGGTGAGGAAGAAAAGGTGATTTGTGTGTGGGGCGTGAGGAGGAAAGGTGAACAGAGGTTCATGCTAGAGCCCAAGTAGCTCCATGCAGTCTCCACTCCTAAGGAAATCGACGAAGAGACCATGGGAACTGCGTGCTGCCAATCAGCACCCAAAGTCATGGGGTTGTGGGTGATCTTTGATGATGCTTTGAGAACCACTGTTCATCCCTAAACATTCGCTGAGACCTGCTGTGAACTCATTTCCTCACTGTTTCTGATCCACTCTAGCCCTTGCTGCCTCTTTTATAATAAAGTCTTTTATAATAATGCTTGTTGGTTTTTTTTTTAAGAGAATCATCCCCCCACCCCCCATATATGCTTTTTTCCTTTCTGCCCAGTTTCCCTGTCTTTTGCTGGAGATGGTTTATTTTGCCTTGATGCAGACTATGTTGCAAATCTGTCTCATCTAGTAAACTGAAACCTATTGCTTAAAAACAAAAAGAAACCAACCACCGGCAAAACACCCTCTCCCACCCTCAACACGACTTTATGGAATAACCACGGCTGTCATTTCTGTGTTATAATTGAGGAAAGAGAGGCCCAGAGAGGTTAAGCATGCAGGGATTACAAGTCCAGTTTTTGGAAACAGGCCTGGAGAGGAAGCTTGCTTTTGGTTCTCACTGACTGTGGAAACCTGGGTGAGCGAATGACTCAGCTGCTCTGAGCCTCAGTGTTTTCAACTGTAAATAGGAATCCTAATCTCTCCCTGACAGCATTAAGTGGGATCCAGTGAGTACTTTGCAAAATGCCAAGTGCCCAGAAATCATGCAGTGAACTGCACCTATGACCCAACTGGCTCTGACCTCCAGCTCTGCCCGGAATGAGGCTGAGAGACCACGAGAGGGTGAGACCAGAAGACCACGAGAAGGGGAGCACAGCTCTGGGCATGGGGAGCACTCCAACCTTATAAACACAGGATCCCGCCCAACATTCGTGTATTAAAAATTTGATTGTCAAACTTTGGTTATTTCAAAAATGTACTCCTGTGCGGTGATAAACTCACAAGTGTGGAAAGAATTTATAGACAATGTTCTGGCATTGTCTGGAATGTCAAGAAAAGGCAAACAAACTACATGTCTTCTTTTATTTAAAGATTTTATTTATGTATTTATCTATTTATCTATTTATCTATTTATTTATTTATTTATTTATGAGAGAGAATGAATGAAAGAGAGAGAGCACAAGCAGGGGGAGAGGCAGAGGGAGAAGCAGACTCCCTGCTGAGCAGGGAGCCTGACCTGATACTCGATCCCACTACCCTGAGATCATGACCTGAGCCGAAGGCAGATGCCCAACAGACTGAGCCACCCAGGCACTTCCACACAAACTAAATGTCTATTAATTGAGTTCTACTTAAATCATTTTAAGGTTTCTACATACCAGGAAATGCTATGCCACTGTAACAAGGAATAAGCTCTTATGTGTTGGTGTGGAATACCTTTGAGTTTCAGGCTTAATTAAAAATCAGAGGGGTGCCTGGGTGGGTTCAGCCTCTTCCTTTCCATAGGGTCATAGTCTCAGGGTCCTGAGATCAAGCCCCACCTCAGGCTCTCTGCTCAGCAGGGAGCCTGCTCCACACACCCCCCCCGCCCCCGCCTCTCTGCCTACTTGTGATCTCTCTGTCTGTCAAATAAATAAATAAAATCTTTTTTAAAAAATCAGAGGGAGGGGATATATAGATAAAGTCCAGAAGGATAGAATAGCTGGATGCACATGGGTTGGAGGAAGACCTTGCTGCAAATTTTCTTATGCTTTTTGAATTTTGAAAGATGTGAACAGGGACACCTGGGTGGCTCAGTCAGTTAAGTGTCTGCCCTGGGATCAAGTCATGATCCCAGGATCCTGGGATCGCGTCCCACATCAGGCTCCCTCCTCTGTGGGAAGCCTTGTTCTCCCTCTCCCATTCTTCCTGCTTGTGTTCTCTCTCTTGGTGTCTCTCTATCAAAGAAATAAAATATTTTTTAAAAATTAACTTCTATTTTGAGTTAAATTGGAGCCCCTGGAAGTTTTGAATAGAGTGGGGAAACCTGACTTATGACTTAAAAGGATTGCTCTGATTTCTGTGTTGAGGAAGGACTATGGAGCAGAAAGACAGAAACAAGATTAGAGGCTCTTACAACAATCCAGGTGCTAGATGATGGTAACTATGACCATTTCCTAGGCCTCCCTTCCCAAATTAACACAAACTAGGTAGCCTGAAATGGACACAAATCTATTCAGTAACACATCTGGTGTCCAGAAGTCCCAAATCTAGGCATCAGCGGAGCGATGCTCCCCCTGAGGGCTCCAGAAGAGAATTCTTCCTTGCTTCTTTTAGCTTCTGGTGGTCCAGGCATTTCCTGGCTGGGGACTGCAAAACTCTGATCTCCACTTCTATCTCCTCGTAGCCTTCTCTTCTCCCGGTGTCCCTGTGTCTCTGATCTCTCTCTCTGCCTCTCTCTTACAAGGACAACTTCGACAGATCTAGGGCCCACCCTGAGTGCAGGTGGATCTCAACTCAAGATTCTTAATTACGTCTACAGAGACCCTTTTTCCACATGAGGCCACATTCCCAGAGGAGCATAATTCAACTCACTACAGTGGTTTAGGGGTACGCTGATAGCAGTGAAGGTATTAAAATGGTTCTTGATATATTTTGAAGATAGGGCCCACAGGAGGAGCAAGAGGATGAGGGGTCACAAGTGACTGCGTGGGTTTTGACTGAGCAACTGGAAGGCCGGAGTGGCCACCGCTGAGACTGGGAAGGTGGCAGGTGGATCAGACTGGGGAGAACATTAGATCAGAAGTTCGCTCTTGAACGTCACAATCTGGAGATGAGTGTCTGGAGCCCTAGAAGAGATGTCAGATAGGCAGATGGCTATAAATGCCAGGATGAGGGAGAATGTTCTAGGCTCGGGACAGAAATCTGTGAATTGTCAGCAGGCAGATGGTATTTAAAATCATAAGGCTGGATGACATTGTCTCAGCAGTGAGACAGCAGGAAGAGAGAAGAGGATCTGTGCCCAGGACCAATGCTTGGCTGCAGCCAGACTAGAATTTGATGTTTCTGCTCCCACTCAGCCCGCGGGCGGGGGCCCCACAAGCAGCACCCAGGCCCCCATGTGGCACGACCACTCTTCCTGCACATGTCCTCCAAGTGGCTGATCGGTCCTGGCTCCTGTTTTCATAGACTTCCTTTAATGATCTGTTCTTTTGGACACCCATATATATAAAAGAGTTAAGAGCAAGAAGAGGGAAGGAAAAGCCCCTTGCGGTTTGGGGAAATTCCCTTGCATTGACCAGGAAATACCTGGACCATGGCACCCCCGAGTTCATCTCCACCACAGAAGACTGTTCCCATTCCTCATATTTCTTTTCAAACCAAAGGCCAGTCAGATGCATCAGCTCAGATCAAAATAGCACTGCCCATCTGAGTGGCATTGCCAACCTCTGTCCATTTCTGCAGCTTTCCACTGCCGTTCTTGTTTGTCAAAAGACAAGTAAACAAATACATTGGCAGGTTGTCAGGAAATATTTTCTCCCGAAATCCAATATACTGCATGGGATTCAAATCTATTTATACTCTTAAAAAATTAAAATCAATGCTTCTGTTTGCAGCCCGGCCGTGTGTTCTTACTGAGTTTACCTTCACCATGAAGAGACTTTACTGTCTGCGGAGAACTTTCTCTACTCAGGAAACTTGTGTTTCTGCCCGTGGTTGATGGAGCCAAGTTTTCGGAATAGACAGGAGTGGGCAGGACGAACAAAGCCAAGGTCAAGATCTCATCTTTTTGTTGACTGTCAGCGTAGTTATGTTTGATGGCCCCAAAATGTAAGTCCTTGAAATTATGCTTTTGAGGTAAAGGGAGGCAGAATTTTGCTTACACGGCTGGCGTTTCAACTGGTACAACTAATTCGCACATTGTTTAAGGTGTGCATATCCTCCAAGCTGGTCATTCCTCAGATGGCAGCAGAGCCTACAGATATCCTCACGTATGTACACAAAGAATGTTACAAACGACGTGGCCTGCAGTACTCTAACACCATAAAACTGTAAACAACCTAAAGGTACATCAACACGTTTTTTCATCGTGTCTACAAAACGGAATGCTACGTATCTTATGAAAGCCTGGATGTATTCGTTTGCTCAGGCTGCCATAGCAAATGTCACAGACTGGCGGGGGGCAGTAGAGGGGGGTGAAACAACAGAAAGGGATTTTCTCCAAGTTCGGAGACTAGAAGTCCAAGATCAAGGTGTCCATCCTGAGATTTCTTCTAAAGCTTCTCTCCCTGGCTTGCAGCTGCCTTCCCTGTGCTTGCTGTGTGTTCTTGTGCTCATCCCTCTCTGTGTGTGCTTGTCTGATGTCTCTGTGTCCTCATCTCTGCTTAAAAGGACACCAGTCCTATTGGATTAGGGCACATCCTAATGACCCATTTTAACTTAATTACCTTTTTTAAAAGGTCTTATCTCCCGATACGTTATATTCTGAGGTACTGAGGGGGTTAGGGTTCAAAATATTCATTTTGGGGGACACAATTCAGCCTGTACCACTGGACGAGCTCTATATACTCTGACCTGGAAAAGCGGCCATGAAATTCTGTTTAGAGAAAGAAGCGAGTTGCAGAAGAGGCTGTATGGTTTGATCCTGATGTTGCTTTAAAAATAACGTGTGTGTGTGTGTGTGTGTGTGTGTGTGTGTGTGTGTGTGTGTAGCATAGTGAAGAAAAACTATGTCAGCAAGGGCACACACCAGTTAATGGTGGCTCTCTCTGGAGAATAGGATGGGAGTTTAGAGAAGCCCAACTTTCTATTTTATAAATGCCTATATTGTTTGATTTTTTTTTTTTACAACCACCAAGCAATATGGTCGTAATTTAAATTTTGCAAACGTGGCAGGAGAATAGGAAGGCTGCTCTTGCTCCCTGGGAGGGTTCAATGACAGTGCATGGCTCAGTATTTTCATCGTTGTCTCTGTATTGGGGGCCTACTATGTGCCAAGTATCTAACTCTAAATCATTTGGGGGCACCTGGGTGGCTCAGTTGGTTAAGTGTCTGACTTTGGCTCAGGTCATGATCTGCGGGTCCTGGGATGGAGCCCTGTATGGGGCTCTGTGATCAGTGGGGAGTCTGCTTCTGGCCCTCCCCCCACTTGTGTGCTCACTCTTGCCCTCTCAAACTCTTTTTAAAAAAATCTCACTTGACCCCCCACCATAGCGCTATAAGCTACATATTAGTACCCCCATCTTGCTGATGGGGGACCTGGGCCTAGAGAAGGCAGGCGTTGGGCCCAAAGTTACATAGCAAGTAACTGACAGAGGTGAGAGTCAGGCCTGGGTCTTCCTTTTTTTTTTTTTTAAGATTTTATTTATTCATTTGAGAGAGAGACAGTGAGAGCACAAGCAGGGGGAGCAGCAGAGGGAGAGGGAGAGGCAGACTCCCTGCTGAGCTGGGACCCTGATATGGGGCTTGATCCCAGGAACTGGAGATCATGACCTGAGCTGAAGGCAGATGCTTAACCATCTGAGCCACCCAGTCACCCCACTGGGCCATGGGGATGGCTTGAATTGAATCTTCCCCTTTGCCAGAAAAGTCACTTGTAGTGTCTGAAGGCAGATGCTTAACCATGGTGCTGAGCTTGTGGATGGTCAGGGATTAGTGACCTTTCCTTAGAGGAGGGGTGTCCCCTCTTTGGCTCCTGGAAGCTGGCCCAGGAGATGCCCACAAGGAGTTCTCCAACTGCTATTTCTTTGAACTAATACTCGTGAGTGCCCACTGCATGCCCGGCTCCGGTTATAGACGCTTAACATTTGTTAACAGAACCTTCGCAACAACCTCATTTTGTAGATGAGAGGCATGTAGTGAGGCATGAAGAGCTCCCCAAAAGAGAGAGAACCTGGTGAGCCACCTACTATAGGCTGGGCAGTGAAGTGCCCTGCTCTCGATTACTCACAACGTGGCAGAAAGAACAGGGGTAATACAAATCCCTTGGTAACCAAATAGAATCAATTCAAAAATGTGGGCCAGAATGTACTGAAAGTTAAGGGGATTCACCATTGAGATAATGGGTGCTGCGGTGCCAAGGACAGTGCCTGGCACAGTGTGTGTCCTCCTAGACAAGCATTTGTTCAGCCTCAGAGCACAGGCACTGGGTGTGGGTGTACATCCAGAGATGAAATGGAGATCCAGATTCGAATATACTGTTCCATACAGAATCAATCTCAGAATTCCAATGCAGAGCTGAGAATTCAGATTTAGTGGTGGAGAATGTCATGGTCATGTGACATGTGACATGGTCACATGTCAGCTACAGGAGGGGTCTCTGCGGTGGACGGGACATGGGGATGAGCAGGCTGGCAGGCTTGAGCTCATAGTATGTACCGAATACAGGCTTCTTTCCTTTCAGCCTAAAGCCAAGGAGTGTAATTAGCTCATTGGTGATATTTGGGGGTGCCTTGGAGCTCCATATTTTAGCCAACATCAATGTCCACAGGACTGGTCCAGAGTTCATCAGGGTATTGGGTCCAGTGGGTGATTTCATGGAAGTCACCTTGTTCAAAGCTGTGCACGAAAGTGGGTTAGAATGAAGGAGAGAAACACTCCAAGACAGAATGAGGACCGACAAGGATAGATGCAAAGTCATGCAGTGAGGTTCAAAACACTGCATGAGATGGCTGGGGAGCTCAGGCTAGACAAGACTTTATATGAAGGCTTGAAATTACTCATGTGGCCATAAATTCCCTATGAACTTAAAGTATAATATGACACAGCTGCTGGGAAAGCTGGTGCAAATTTAATCTGCATTCCTAGAAGCGTGGTGCTTAGGTCCAGAGAGGTAAGGGTCCCCGTCCTTGGGACTGGCCAGACTTCCCTGGGGCTTGGGGTCTAGCTGGCCAACAGTGGCAGCGGCTGTAAACAACAGCCCCGGGACTGGATCCAGCCCGCGGGCACACTCTGCTGGGCTCACACAGCGCTGTAAAAACACAAAAACAGAATCAGGAAGCCCACGAACTGATCTGATAAAAATAAAAAATTTGCAAACAGAAACCCAGACTTCCAGCAGCTTTTGAAAGCTTCCATGATCTGGCACCATCCATTCGTGACAACACCTGGCTGGAGCCAAACGGCGTCTGCTTCCCTCAGACCAAGCATCTGCTCGCCAGTCTGCCACAGCATCCACCAGCCCCCCCATGGTGGCCAACGGCGTGGCTGGCCATGTGTTGCCTTCTATTATGGAATGTGGTTGGGGGGATTTTTATCCATGTGTCCGTGCGGAGTGGAAAATGGCAGAGCGAGAAGACCACAAGATTTTCCTGCTGTCGGCCTGGTCTTTTTGTTTTCATGACTAGCCCAGTTTGGCGAAGGGGGACTCTAGCTGGGATACTGAGCCAGGGGGGAAGCTCGGGCTCAGAGGAGGCAGGATTGTGGAGATATTAGAAGGACTGCCCCAGGGCAGGGAGGTTGGCTTGTGGCTTAACTCTGGTGTGTAGACCAGATGACGAGATTTCTAGAAAAGCAGACTTCTCCTTCATATATGGAGGACTTTTTGAACAATCAACACTTCTCAATAGGAAGGAGTTGGCTCAGGGAGTGCGTGCGGAGCTAGAAGAAAGGAGGCAGAATTTCTCAGGGGATGGGATAGAAAGATAGTGCCTAGCCAGGAATTTGGGTCCCACCATTAGCTGCTGTGGCCTTCAACGAGTTTGTTAACTCGATGCCTGTAAAAACAGACATTAAAATCATGCTGCCTTTTAGAGAGATGGTGAGGGTAAAATTAAAGAGAGCAAGTAAATTATTTTGTATAATGTTTGGCATGTAGTAAACACCCCATAAATGTTAGCTGTTATTATTTGCAATTGGGTGAAAGGTTGGGTAATTTATTTCTAAGCTCATTGCCAAGTCCCATCTCTGTGATGCTATATCCCATCCATCTCCATTCCCTCCCTCCAGGAAGTTGCTAAAAAGAACGAAAATGAGTGAATTTCAATCTCCTCTTCTTTTATTGCTTCTCCCTCACTTCCATCAGGGCATTTCTCACTCATGAAATGGCCACAGGCTAACTCTGTGAACGACAAGCTTTATTTTTAGCTCCTTCCATGGCCTCTTCCTTTGTGCCAAACACCCTGGAAGTCTGCTGTAGTTCGCAGAAGGTAGGCTCTCTTGAAAATGTTTGCTCATCTCTATTGCTTCAGATTTCCCGTGGATTGCCCTGAAGCCTTTTATCAGTAGTGATGATATCAATGGGCTGAATTAAGTTCAAGATCAATCAGCTTCTTAGGACTTGAGCTTGGAAGAAGCAGACAGACAAATACGAAATGCTGTACCTTTAAATTGAGACAGAGGTTTCTTCCTCGCGCATGGGGCAAATGGGCGCTGGCTGTATTATGGGCTGCTGGACCTGCAGTTTTATGGCTAAGGTTAGTGGAGGGGGAAAAATGTGAGAACAACACAAGTTTCTTTTTCTAGCCGAAGCTGCCTGTGACAAACACTGCAAAATATATACCCATTCCTCCTTACTGGTTAAAACCCCAGTTTTGTTCAGGGTGTGAATGTGCCTAGTTCGTCACATTTCCCTAGTCCCCACCCCCGACCCAGGGCAACCTGTCCTTATCATTGAAACAGAGGTTGATGGGCACCTGGATGGTTCAGTTGGTTAAGGGTCTGCCTTCAGCTCAGGTCATGATCCCAGGGTCCTGGGATCAGTTTCTGCATCAGGCTCCCTGCTGAGCAGGGAGCCTGCTTCTCTCCCTTTGTGCACCTCTCTCTCTCATGAATAAATAAATAAAATCTTAAAAAAAAAAAAAAAGAAACAGAGGTTGACTTCTTGTTACATGAGAATGATAAACCTCTTATTTAAGAACATCAGATGTTCTGTTCCTTCCAGCCAGCCACGGTCTCTACAGTTCTCAAATCCTCAACTGGGTGTCCAACAACTCAATTCGATTCTGACACTCTCTATCCAGAATTAACAGCACATGCCATAGGTTCGAGGCTCTTGTCACACCAGACTGCCTCCACTTCAAATGCTGGCCAGGAGTCCTGAGGCATCCATACTTCTCATCAACCAGCTGTATGTGGGGGGTTCCCCTACCCCTTCCTCAGGTTTGACAATTTGCTAGAACTGCTCATAGAACTCAAGAAAGCACTTTACTTGTGTTTATTGGTTTATTATTAAAAAATAGAACTCAGGGGGGCAACTGGGTGGCTCAGTTGGTTGAGTGTCTGCCTTTGGCTCAGGTCAAGATCTTGGGGTCCTGGGACCGAGCCCCTCGTTGGGCTCCCTGCTCAGTGGGGAGCTTGCTTCTCTCTCTCCCTACTGCTTCCCCTGCTTGTGCTCTCTCTGTCAAATAAAATCTTTAAAAAAAAAAAAAAAAGGTATTTAACTCAGGAACACCAAATGGAAGAAAGGCATAGGGCAAGGTCTGGGGGCTCCTTTCTCTCTCACTAGTCTTTCCATATGTCTTTCTACATGGCAGCTGGATCCCAAGGGGAACATTCCAATGTACAAGGATTTATCAAGGCTTTGCTTGCATCATGCTTGCTAACCACCCACTGGCCAAGCCCAGAGTCACTGTGCCACCAGTCACAGCACCACCAAATTAACAGTCTACCACACCAGGAATGTTGTAGAAGGAATATATTCTTTACGTAGAGCATGGAACAATATTAACTGCCAGGTCCCCTCTGAATAGTAGATTCCTTCTTCTTACAGTGCTTTCCATAATCCTACCCTTATCTCCTTCCCACCTCTTTTCCTTTTCCTCTCCTGACAACTAATCCTCACCCCAAAAAAGCAAAAAATGTGCCAGGTTCCTAACAGAAGCATCCCAGTGACTTAGAAGCTAGGAATCAGGACCTGAGCTCTTTAGGGTTATAAACTGATAGCCTACAGACAGATTTTGATTGGAGCTCAGTTTTTAAAAGTAGGGAAATTTCAGGGATGCCTGGCTCAGTTGGTTAAGTATCTGACTGATCTCTGCTCAAGTCATGATCTCAGGGTCGTAGGATCAAGCCCCAAGTTGGGCTCCATGCTCAGCTGGGTCTGCTGGAGAGTCTCTCTCTCTCCCTCTTCCTCTGCTCCCCCTCAAATACTAAATCTTAAAAAAAATATAGGGAAATTTCCAACACACCAAAAAGCAAATATATACAGAGGAAAAACCTGGTGGTTGTCAGAGGGGAGGGGCGGGGGGGACAGGCAAACTACGTAAAGGGGTTTAAGAGGTACAAATTTTCCAGTTATAAGACAAATGAGTCACGGAGATGAGAAGTACATCACAGGAAACACAGACAATAATATTGTATAAATAACATCATAAGATGACAGATGGTAACTATACTCACTGTGGTTAGCATTTTGTGATGTATAGAAGTGTTGGATCGTTACGTCGTAAACCTGAAATGAACATTATAGGTCAACTATACTTCAATTAAAAAAAAATTCATATTAGAATTCAGATTCCCAGTTTCCCCTGAAAATTGGAAAGAGCAAGCAATTTCTGGGTTCACATGCTTCCATGGCAACAAGAGGCAAGTGCTGTTGATGCTTCCCTTTTAGAAGGACCAAGGCTCTCCAGCACACCAGGGTGGTCTCGCTCACATTGGGACCACAAATTCTAACTTGCCTTTGCTGCCTCACCCATTGCTTTCAACCCTCTGGCCTCTGAGGGTTTTTGAATTGCCGCCCCTGCTTGAAACTAATTCTGAATTTTCGCTCTTTCACCATACTTCCCCCGCCAACCGATTTATCTCCTCTCTATAAAATGTGCTCACTGTTCATTTCCACTCACTCACCATAATTCCATCGTTGTGGTTTATCTGAAGTCTTTCCCAGCTTGAGGATAGCCCATCAAACAGCATCTTGCCTATTGTTTAAGCAATGCCAAATCAAAACAAAACCAAAAAAAAGAAAAAACCCACCTCCTTTTAAAAGCCGTGCTTGACTTAATAGTGGTAGTGGATTCAACTGGTTTCAGTTGTGTTTAAATTCAAGACCCCTGGCTTCCACTCCTTCATAATGTCTCTGGTCAAAGCTTGATTACCCATATTACCATTTCTGGATTACAGATAGGTGTCCACAACGCGAGGACAGGTTCTCCATACAAAGCATTATTCTATATATATATATATAATGATATATAGAATATATATGATAATATATATTCTATATATATATATATAATGTGAGGACCAAGAAACACAACTAAGTCCCTTTCAAAGAGACATATTTCGTCCAAATTTGGAGAATCACTGAAGGCAGTGGTTCTCAAAGTATGGTCCTTGGAAGATCATCACCCAGACTTACCTTCTCACAGCTTTTTTTTTTTTTTTTAAGATTTTATTTATTTGACAGACAGAGATCACAAGTAGGCAGAGAGGCAAGCAGAAGGGGGAGGGGGAGCAAGCTCCCTGCTGAGCAGAGAGCCCGATGTGGGGCTAAATCCCAGGACCTTGAGGAGCCGAAAGCAGAGGCTTTAACCCACTGAGCCACCCAGGCGCCCCTTCTCACAGCTTTTTAAAAATGAGGTCTCACCCCTGATCCTAATGGATCAGGCTTTTTAAAAATGCGGCCTCACCCCTGATCCTAATGGATCAGGCACTCTGAGGGGGCAGGGCTGAGCAATCTATGTTTTAACAAACCTTCCAGGTCATTCTGACGCACGCTGCAGTTGGGGAATCACTGATTAGAGCCATTCCCCCCTGCAGCCCCCCCAGTTCGCCTCAGTGGTTCCAGTTTGAGCCGAGCAGAGTAAGTGGACCTCTCCCCAAGGACAGTTGGTTCTGCTGACTTTTAAAAAATTTTCCAGAGTCCCGCAGGGCCACAGGTTAGTGATTCCCAAAGCAAGTCAGCATCAGTACTACCTGAGGGCGGGTTTCCAGCTCTCCCCGCCCCCACTCCGAATCAGTAGGTCTGGGCAGGACCTGGAAAGCGTGCTGCTCTAACAGGCTCCCTGGGTGATGCCAGTGATCACTTACACTCCAAAACCATTTGGAGAAAGTACCTGCTGATGGGTTCATTTCTTTCTACTCACCACTAAGCACAGGTTGGCGCAATTTGGCACCCCAGTTCCTAGAAAACCACTTTCAAAGCTCACTGGTTTTGGAGGGTCACTGAGTGGTTCGGGGCACCTGCCAAGCGATGCACCCGTCTGCACGCAGCACCCCCTCCTGCTGTAGAGTGCGGCTGCCAAACTGTTTGGTGGGCCTGCCCTTTGGGGCTTTTTGTAATGGCATTTGACCCATAATATGCTTTCTGCCTGGCCACAGGGGATTGTTTGCAGACCTTCTGGAGGGTTAATAAATAAATGATGGGCTTCTCTCTGGCCACGGGAAACCATCTCAAGGTCAATGACATTGCAGAGCAGGGCTTTCCAGAGCTTGCTAAGATTAAAAAATCATCAGCTCCCACTAACCACATCCCCTCTTTTCTGAAACTTTGAAGCTTTGCTGCTGCAAAAAAGAGCACAATTAAGCCTCGATAAAATTTTAATAGCGGGAATTATGCACTCTGCAACCAGCCTACAATTAGCCGTTGCTATGCTACGGGCAGAACCTAATCACAATAATGAGGCAAACAAAGGGAGGGAATTAATCAGGGCTATAAGGTTAGTGCACAGCCGGTTCCATCTCAGAGCACTGATTTCTGAAACACAGCAGTGGGGCCCCTGGGAAATCTCAGTCCCACACAAGGTTAGATTAGCTGGTGTGGGGTGTGTGTGTGTGTAATCTTCTGAGTAAGGAAGGCTATGTACAATATCATTCCTACACCGCCATGAGGATGTATTCATTTTTTAAAAATGATGATGTCCCTATTCTGTGTAGAAAACCATGCTAGGTTCTGTGAAAGAGATACTGTTTATGAGACGCAAGCCCTGCCCTTTAGGATTTTACTACCCCAGGTGTCTCCTTGGACCAGCGGAATCCACACCACCTGGGAGCTCGTTAGAAATGCAGAAGCTCGGCGCCCCCCCCCCCCACCAAAACCTCCTGAGTCACAGGTGGATTATAGCAAGATCCCTGGGTAACCTGTGTGCATACAGGAGATGTGAGACCCTGCTCTGGATTTCGTCCTAGTAATTCTAACATTGTTATTATAATAATGATGGTTTCCACCAGGTTCCACGTGAGGCATTTGAAATGGATACCGATCTCATTTAATCTTTACCATACTATGAGGTTCCCCCCATTACGCATGTGAGGAAACTGAGGCTCAAAGGAGTTAAGAAACTTGCCCAAGGTCACCGAACTAGCAGTAGGAGGGAGCAGAGTGGTCATTCCAGGATTTCCTGATGGCAAAGTCTGGGTTCTTACCCTGTGGTCTGAAGTGCTTCCTATGACAAACATATGGAGGGTGAACAAAAAGGGTCATAATTCAGATCAGGGTTTGATAAAGGGTCACAAGGGAAGATGGTTTTAGGAGAATATAAAGGGGTAGGAGTCTCTTTTGGCTGGGGTGAGTGGGGATGAAGGAAGTAGCCTTTGAGCTGGAATTTGAATAAGTGGGATTTATATAGCTATAATGGTGAGAAGGGTGTTCTAGGCAGCAGGATCAGCATAAGCAAAGCACAATGACTTGAAGTCATGGAGAATGTCCATGGGGCTAATGAGAAGAACGCTTGCACGTGATCCGTGTGTGAGCTGGGGCTGGCTTATGGAAGGCCTTGAATGTTGAGATAATTTCATTAGGAGAAGGTGAGGATCTGTGCAGGGTGTCTGAGCTGAGGGTGTCACGGTCAGGCCAAGTTCCAGAAAGAGCTGTCATAGACATTATGAACTGCATAGAGATAACCAGAGGGAAGCCCGAGAGCCCAAGGCACCATGGGGTCTTTGGGGTCTGAAATGGGGGTGTCAGGGAGATCGGAAAGGAAGGGGTACCAAGAGAGCCTGTGTGGAGAGCAGGGACAGGGCATTGGGATCAGTCTGAGCCTCCAACTCCAGACTCCACCCTCGGTGACTGGGAGACCACCAAGTCAAAGGGAAAGATGTCTTGGGGAGAAAGATGGCATCATGATTTGAGATGTATTATATTTCATGTGATTCGCATCTTCCCATCAGCAACAATGATGCTCATCCAACCGATGTTTATTGAGAGGGACAGCAAAATGAAGAAGGCACAGCAAAAAAGAAATGACAGTTCACGGTAACTGAATACCACAGGCAGGGACCAAGGTCACTGCTTTACAGGTGCTGCCCTTCTGACCCCCTCTGTGACCTCCTAAAATGACTTGTCACCCCGTCCCTCAAAGGCCAGGATGCACATTCTAATCACCTAGGGAGCTTTAAAAAAAAAAAATGCCAGGACCTAGTGCCCACCCCCTAAAAGATGTGTGCACAGTTGCTGAGTTGAGTGAGGGTCCTGGTCCAAGGCAGTGAGGGTGTCAGCTCAGTCTCAGTGGGACCTCCAATTCTACCAATGTTCTTCAGCCAAAGGGCCACCAGGATCACATCTGCAGTTAAACAAGAGAATGCACTTGGGCTTTGCAGGGTCTTGGGAAGTGGAGGTTGCTCTAGATTGGATGGCTTCAGAAAGTGGGGGCAATGCTAGGAGTAACTCCATAAATCTCTTCCAGAGGGAGGGAAGACTGCAATAAAGACTAAGCTGAAACTGGTAAAGGAGTAGCAGTCACTCCTCATGGCCAAGAGAGGGGCTATCTCAGACTTGGTGGGTGGCGGAGTGATCCTGTTTTGCCCAAGTCTGAACAAAATTTCTTTGTCTCATTACATCTTGGTCTCAGAGTAAACTTGTCTGAGGCTGGCATTCTGTGAAGTCGTTTTTAATCTAACAGGAGCTTACCCTGGCTTGGCTCTGTGGGTCAGGCTGGCTTCCGAATGTTGGGTGCCTCTGTGGTCTCTCCCCACACCCATGTCCTCTGTGTGCCTCCTGACCTCCGTCCTCCCCTCTCCTGCCCGGGAGCAAGGGAAAGAGAAGACCCAGCAGAGGGGAAGGAAGAGGGAAGAAGGTGTCCAGTTCAAGAAATGAGAAGCCAGGGCAGCGAAGGAAAAGGTGCAGGTGGGTGCAGGGAGGTGAACCTGAGGAATGCAGCTGCTCAGCCCCACACTGAACCACGCACGGGCGGCTGGGCTGGAAAGGGCCCCGACTGAGCACCGAGATGAGGGGGAAGCCATTAATCTTTCACTGCCTTGCAGTCCAGCCCTCAGGTGTCAGTTGTGACCTTGTGGCCCATCCCCCTCGGAGCCAGCGCTCTTCCCGCCATCCGCTGGGCATCGGGCGACTGGTGATGCTCAGCTTGGTGTGAAGGGGCTCCTGCTTATGGAAGGGGAGACAGGATGGTGGTAAGGGGATCCGGGGCTGCCAGGCCCGCAGCCCTGGGCAGAGGGGCAGTGGCGCGTATGCACATGCTGTGTTCACTCCATGTAGGGAAATTGTGGCCATATTGTTCCCTAGATAGGTTGATATGCAAGGTATGTGGGCCTGGAGTCTGTCTCCCTGAGTCTGGAGTCTGGCCCCAGAGCAGGTGTCTGCAGCCTCCCTGCCTCCATTCCAACTTATCTGGAGCAGAAGGAGGGGGCATGCCCCTGAGCCCCTTGGTGCTCCCACCCAACTCTGGGGCTGCCATCTGGGAGGCCTGTGCCTTTCCTCCACTTTGGGGCTAGCTCTATGGGACTCGGATGGTTCAGGGGCTGTGGAGATAGCAGGGGCCAGGTGGTACCACCCCTGCCATGTCTGTTGTGCCTTTCTTGCCTTGGCTCAGGCTTACCCTCTTCCTGGAAAGCCTGTGCCTCCCCTGCCCCACCCAACCTTGTGACTGAAGGTCAATTCCTGCTTCCCCGAGCAGAATCAGTGATCCCTCCTCCGTGCTCCCAGAAGGAGGTCTTTGCCCCTGCTTCTACTGAGCGTCTCTCCTATGGACCAGGGACAGGTTTATTTACCACTTGGTCCCCAGCCCTGGACCTGGGCCAGACTCACAGCAGACATTTGGTAAATGTTGGGTGAGGGAGGAGAGAGAACTTGACTGCTTTATTCTCAACTCCCAGTCATGTCCTTGGGATTGAGGGGATGGCACCAGTCAGGTACCAAAGTCGGCCCTGGGTGCTTTTGAGGCCAGGCCTCGGGTTTCTCCTCCGGGCCAAGCGACCGTGGCTCATCCCTTGCTCCCTTGCCTCCCCATCTCACTGGGGCTTTTACGGGGTCCGGAGTGGATAAGGCAGACGTGGGAGAGTTCCCAGCTCAGGAAGAATCTAGGCCACAGGAAGCGGCACATGTTCTGGTATTAGTTCAGGAGGGCCTCGAAAGAAGAAGTGACTGGCAGGTGCCTCCCCTGTTAATACAATTTTAACCCACAGCTTTTGTCACTCTCTAGAACCAACTCCTCAGTGAAGCCACAAAGGGGAAAAAAAAAATGAAAAGAAAAAAAAAAAAAACCAGAATCAAGCCAGAAACTTAAAACAGGGTTCCCAGGGCAATAAGATGGGGGACTTGGGGACTAGGAAACATGACTCACCCCCC
Source organism: Enhydra lutris kenyoni (assembly GCF_002288905.1). Taxonomy (NCBI): domain Eukaryota; kingdom Metazoa; phylum Chordata; class Mammalia; order Carnivora; family Mustelidae; genus Enhydra; species Enhydra lutris. The sequence continues at coordinate 21,447,578 of NW_019154115.1, read as the reverse complement.
GGGCTCCCTTGGTGGGGAAGCAGAGTTAGCTTCAAGTCTAGCCTGGGGTGGTTGTGTCCCTGGGGCAGGCCTCAGGTTGTGGCCAGGTCTCCTGGCCCTTGTTGGGACCTCTGCACGGGTACTGTGCACTCTGGGATGTGCTGGTAGAACTGGGTCTCCTCTTTGCAAACGAATTATGCAGCTCTCCAATTATGCACTCCAGCCCCTGGAGCTTCTGTGGGGATGCTAAGTGAAAGTGATAATCAGCGCATGCGTAATGATTCCTAGCATTTGTAACAGACAAGACACATTAAGAGACTCGGAGAGGCAGGGTAGGTAGGAGGGGAGAGGACCCTGGTGCTCGGTACCTCAGAACTCAATAACCTGTCAAGTCCCACCTCAGGCCATGTCGGAAACCACAGTGGCTCCTTTCTGAAGTTTCGAGATGCAGCCAGGGATAGGGAGGATGGAGGAGGGAGAGTTGGGAATAACATTTGAAATGTTCCCCTGAGCCCACTCCTCTCCATGGGACATGGGGGCAAGATCTTGACAGTGATGATCTCGAAGAGTCCACTCCGCATAGCAGAGTGAGGGAAGACCTGACAGTCAGGCCAGTGTTCGAATCCCGGCTCTCCCCCAACTAGCATTTGGATTCCCCAAGCTTCTGTTCCAGCCTCTAGAAGGGAGACCATGTCTCTCCTCTAAAGCTGTTGGGATTTGGATTCAAAGAAAGGATATGGCCCCTAGAGAAGGAGGGAGTGCAGGCCTGGCCTACTGGAGCTGTCCAAGGAAGGAGGTTCCTTTCCTGCCGCCCCTCCCCTTCATAGGATGGGAGCATGCCCTCCTCCTATCCTCCCCACCTGCACACCGGACAGCCCTGTTTCTCACCGCAGTTACCGAGGAGTTCATGGGCATCTAGACATTCTGTGAGAGGAAGCAGCTGGCTGGAGGCACTGGTCAGTAGGTTCCAAGTATTGGCTTTCCTATGTGTAAAGCAGAACTTCCAATTTGTCCTAAAGAATAGCTTTCCAGCTGCCCGGAGGGCCTCAGGCTGGAGCAGGCTGGGAGTGGATAGGAGCCTCTCTTTTCCCATCATGATTTTATTGACTCTAATCGCCTCTCTGTCCAGACTTCAGGCCTCCATGTTTCCAGCGTCAAGTGATTCATCTCAAAGGCCTCCCCCATGGGCCCCTCATCAGCTGTTTAATTGGGAAAGGGGGTGCTGGAGGCCCCAGAGCCGTAATTGCATTTGTTAATGGGTAGGTACAATTATCCCTGCCACACTCCTGCACACTGCCAGGCCGACAGAAGATGATTAAGGGGATCTTTAAAACTCCAGCTCCCTACAGCCCTCTCCACTAATTGAACAGTGGAGGAAGCGATATTGAGCTCCCCCACTCCTTTCTTTAAATTAACTCCTGGCTCCAAAGTCCTCCTCTTAGCAGTGCCTCGGCCACATGGCTCAGAGCATTCTGTTCCAACCCCATCTGTCACCTGTCACTTAGGCGCAAGGCCCAGCCAGATCATCAGTGTGTCCATCCATCACCCATGGACTGGGAGTAGACTGGGGATGGGGGGGTACCTTTATGGCCCTCAGACGGTGATATCATTCAACCTGACTGTATCACCTGACTTAACTGAGAGGTGGCTTGAAGGTGTCCCCTTGTCTCCTGACTTTGGCCACCCGTGCTCTGTCTGGACTACCACAATTGCCTACTGACTGGTCCACTGTGCCCTGATTTAGTGCATTCTCTGCCTGGCAGCCAGAGCAGAGTGATCAGGCTGAATCACAAAAGGGGTCAAGCACTAATGTTCAAAACCTTTTAACAGCTTCCCACTTTACCCTGAATGCAATCCAGTCCCCATCCCATGGCTTACAAGGCCCTGTGGGTTGTGGGGGTGGGGGCTGATACACTCTCCATTCTCAACCTGTATCCTCTGGCCCTTGGCTACTGAGCTCTAGCCATACTGATTTTGTCATTCCAGTTCCCCCAACATACAAAAGCCTCAGGGCCTTTGCACATGCTCTTTCCACTTCTTGGAAGAATTTGCCTTCACATTTTTCATGGTCAGCCCCTTTCTACCCTTTAGATTTTTGTTTAAATCTCTGCTGCTTAAGAGAGGACTTCTGTCCTGTGACTGCCATATCTTAAGTAATTTCCCACCATCTTAGTTCTTTTTTAAAAATCACTTGTTTCTTTGAATTTTATAATTTTCATTTTTTTTAATATATTTTTGTGGTGGTTTTCCTCTCACTAGGCTATATAGCTCCATGAGATCAGGATCCTTCTTTTACTTCACTCTTGTATCCCAAATGCCTATCAGAGTGCTTGGTACATCTTCACTCATTCAGCAAATGTTTATTGAGCACCTACTACATGCCAGGCACTCTTAGGCATGAGGCATACAGCCGTGAACAAACAGGAGAGAATCTCTGCCCTCTTGGATTTTCCATTCTAGAAGGGACAGAAGATGCAGGCAATAAACAGTGAATGTAGTAAGTAAATCATAGAGAATGTTTGAAGGTGACCAGGGCTCTTTCTACCAAACAAGGCTAATCTCTGTGATCCTGGGAATTTATTGGGTAAAAAGCTAAAAAGGAAAGAAATGTGTGTATATGTCTGTGTGTGTGTGTGTGTGTGTTGGGATGCAGAAGGAAGGTCAGTTAACAGTGTGAACATGGGTGCATTTCGTTCCATGAAAATGGACGTGTGACCACCTTACCCCTTCCTTCTTCTGGGTATCCATTTCCCCACCACTGCTGACTCTCGCTTTACCAGGAAGCACCCCCACTGTGCATCTACATTTCCTTTCACATTCCCCATAGAAAATCTCCCACCTCACGTACCCATTGCAGCATGGTGCTCAGGAGAGCTTGGGTTTGGCATGCCTAACATTTATTCCTCTATCTTCTAGAAACAACATCCCAAATTTTCTTTGGAGGCCACTCCCTCCCCCATTAGATGCAGACTTGGTAGGAGTGTCAACCACAGCTCTGCTCTCCCCCAGCCAACAGGTGGCACTGGCCCCAGGCCCTCCTGAGCCTGAGCCCCACATGGAGAGACAGGAAGACTTCAAAACCGAAGTTTGTTGACTCTGATGAGATCGTTCTCCATTCATTCCTGCTCCAAGGCCCTCGAAGCTGCCCTGTCCCTGTCCTTTCCAGTCATGCGTCTCACCTGTCCTTTCTTTCTGGAGCTGCTCTACCGTCCTTCCGTATGTCCTTTCTTGTTTGCAACCCTGGGGCTTGGCTTGAGATCGTGCCCAGTGCTGACCGCCGCTAGCTGCTCCAGTACAAACAGATACGGCCGCAGACCAGTGCTCTTGGTTGCCCCTGGAGGGACTGGGGCTGGAAGCCCATGTCTTTGGACCTCGATTTCCTCGACAGTGGAATGAGGATAATAACAGCCCAGTCCTCACCAGATGGGAGTGTGTGCCTGTCAAAGTGCCCAGCAGCCTCATCCCTCCAGTGCTCTCCCTGACCTCTCACGCAAGTCCAGGAGGAGATGGAGTGAAGTGGCCACATCAGGTCCCCACACAGGTTGCTATGGGAACCCCAGCCACATGTGCAGCATCCTGGGGGGGGCACCCGCAGCTGCTAGGGGGTGCTGGCAGCAACGACTTCGCCTTTTGGAGCAAAAAGGTCCAGCTGTCCCCACCCCCCTCCCCCAGGTTCCAGCTCGGCTCAGGACTCGGAACAGAGCAGCTGCTCAGCTTGGGGATGGGAGGAGGACCAGGACCCCAGGCAGCTCTTAGCTTCCAGTCTCCTGGGAGACTGGCCGGGAGGAGGTGGTACAGTACAGGGCTCCGAAGTCTCAGACTGCACACAGACCCCAAGAAGCCAGGTCGTCCACCCGTCCTGTGGCGAACCGTCAAGTGAGTCCATTCTGGGAGCCCAGCACTCAACTGAAGGGGTGGTGAGGGGGATGACAATCAGAAAACAGTAATGGGAAGGCCTTGGTGGAAATAAAAATAGAAATTGGCAACAGCAAGCTCGGCTATTATTTATGGAGCGCCCACCCCGCGTTAGCCGCTCACCCTACTTCTCTCCATACAACCCGAGAGCCCGTATCATCAACCGTGGGGAGCCCTCAGTACCCCCATTCAGCGGTGTGGGGGCGGAGCTCAAGAAGTCACCATGCATGCGCATGCCAGATCTAGCTCACCTAGCCAGGCGAGATCACCTAGGGTGATCCGATGGCCCACAGGCCAATTCATTCACTCACTCACACCCAGAAACTCATTGAGCACCAGTACCTTTGGGTCTGTGTACCAGCCCGCTTGGAGTTCTGTGGGAGAAGCTGTCGCACACAGAGGACAGTGACACCGGAGAGGCCAACGAAGGGCCTGTGAAATAGTGGGGCAGCACAGTGGAGCCTTGAATGTCAGGGTGAAGTGGAGAGACATGACTGACCTGGGCCTGGGAGGGTGGCCAAGTGGTAGTTTAGCACCCGAACCCGGGGCAGTGGGGAAGAGGGCATTTCTCGCGGGGTGTGAGCAAAAGTGAGCCCTGTGAGGCATGCGGGGCAGCTTCCTGAGGGAGTCCCACAGCTGCAGCACCCATGGCACAGCGCTCCATGCCAGCTCACCCCCGGACTGGAAGCCAGATCGCCAAGGGCCTTATGTGTGATGCAGGTGATCTAAGCTACCTCTGGTGGGAAAGGGGAGGCCTCGGATGGGTTTTAAAGCAGGAGAGTGATGCCATCAGATCTGCCTGAATGCCCAGACGCCCCCTGCTCCTGAGTGTCCAATGAACCAAAGAGTGTGCCAGGATGCGGGGCGGGGTCCCAGCCAGGACACCATTGCCGTTGTCCAGAGGCCCAGTGGGGGCTCAAGGGAACAGGGGCTGTGGTAGGTTGGGAAGGGGGACAGTCAGGTGAGACATTCAGAGATGGAACCAGTAGATTCTCAGTGGCAAGAAGCTGAGGACAAAATGATGGTCTTTGCCAGAAATGTCTGGGTGTGTCTCTGGGGTGTTTGTGTGTTTGGGCATGTCTGTTGACATGCCAGCCGTGTGTGTGCACACCTGCTCATATGTGCACGAGAGGCTGCTCTCTGGATGCACACTGGAGCCATGCGTGCAAGCGACCAGTGTGTGTGAGCTTCCATGTGCTCTCAGGCACATCTGCATGGCCATCTCCGTGTGTCTGCCCCTGAGGCCCACACATCTGTCTGCTGCTCCCCATCCAAGCGTGAGGCCCAGGCCCCCTTGTTGTGCTCTGGGCTCAGTGCAGGATTCTGTATGCCCTGCGCCCCCAGGGACTCAGGCTTTACAGGCTCCCACTGCTAACCCCAGCTGCGTCTTCCATTCTTGTCTGATGCTGCAACAGGAATCCCGAGGCAGTTCTTGAAAGGAAGCACTGGGGGGTGGAATAAAGAAGGCAAACATCAGGATTAAATTGTGAGCTAACCCTGCTCCTGCTCCAGCCCTGGCCCAGGGACCTTCCTCTACAGACAGACTTTGATTTGACAACTGCATTTTCCCCTGGCCAGGATGAGGAGTTTCTGGGAACAGAGTGCCAGGCAGGCCTGGTGGAGGGAGAGAGCCGCCCCTCCCACCCATTAGGTGCCTTTGCCTGTTGGAAGAGGCTGCCAGTAGGGACTGAGCAGAGGAGCCCTCCGTCTTTCCTTCCTGTCCTCCTCTTTCCCTCTATCCCCTCCCCTCTCCTCCCCTTCACTCCCCTCCCCTTTCCTTTCCTTCCCTTCCCTCCCTAAACACCATTTCCAGAGGATTCCAAGGCTTCACACTGACTCCCATCTGGGTCCTTACTCTGATATTTAGGATTGTGTGATGGTGGGTGGGCACGGGCTCCCCCTGTTTTAAAAGGTAGCCACTCTCACCTCTCAGGGTTGTTAGAATTATGTAAATGCAGGCACGGTTGAGGAATGCAACAAATGGTAGCCGTCCATTTGTGTAGTGGATCGATAAGGCCTCTCCCCATCAGATCGGCTCCTGCCAGTAGCAGACAAGGGCACATAAACCAATAATGCAATGAGAGTTTTATAAAAGGCCAGATGCTAGGGTGCTTGGAGAGGGCTCAGAAGAGTAAGGGCCACTCTTCCTAGGAAAGGCACAGGATTAAGGAGAGCTTCCTGGAAGAGGTGGCTGAGTCATAAAGGCTAGCCGGATTTCACCAAGGGATGCTGAGGTGAGGGCGTCCAGGCTGAGGGCAGGATTTTGCTGAGGTGTGGGAGGGATGCTGCAAAGGCACTGTGGTGCCTCCAGGCCTCTCCGTCTGTGTGGGAGTGAGGCACAGGCTGCAATGCCATGCGGGTCTGTGAGGGTTGAGTGCCCCTGGGAGGATTTCACCAGACTAGGAGTGCTGGGCTGAGGGGCCTCAGGAAAACCTTTCCAGGCCATAAGATTGTTTCTACTCAGGTGGCAGGCCGCCTGTGGAGGCCACCCACATGTCCCTTGCCAGACCTGCCAGAGTGGGGTGACTGACCCGGGCCATTGCAGCCCCAGGAAGGACAACTCTGAGGGGCTGCTCAAGCTCTATCACTTCCTCAAGAGGTCAGTCACACTGTGACTCCTCCCTCTGCCCTCCTCTCCCTTCCCCTCCCTCCCGTTGCTGTGGATTGGGGGGCAGGGAGGAGGGGGGATGATCTCGCTGCCATTGCCACTCACCTCCACCTGAGTCTGCTGCTTAGCCTTTGGCTCCAGTGTTGTCTTTACATTCTTCTTTCCCCCACCCCTCTTTGTCTGGTAGCCTTCTTTTCTGTTGAAGGAACACATGCAAACAGAAAGGAGCAAAACACAGGGAATGGTATATAGCTCAAATCCTTACCCCAAGTGAACACAGCCTGTTATCTGTTGTCCAGCCCCGCCTGAGTCCCTTTGTGCCTCTCTCCTTCCCAAAAGCCTCCACTGTCTGGGATTCTAACACCATAGGTAGATTTCAGGTTTGTTTGGTTTTGAAGATGAAATTAACAGAATCACGTGAAGGCACATGCGCGCTTACCTAGCTGGCTTCTTTCACGCACGGTTATGTGTGTGAGATTCGTGGTGCTGCAGGGGGCAGTAGCTGGTTCATGCTCCCTGCTGCCCACATTCCCTGTGTCTACACTACCATACTGTCTTTATTCATTCACTGCTCGGAGTAGTTTGGGTAGTTTCCAGCTTGCATGGTTACAAATAGCTCTACAGTGGACATTAGTGTCCTTGACTTTTTGTGTTTCATGAACAAATTTCTGTTAAGTATACGCCCAGGCTCAGGATTTCGGGGGGTAGGTATAAGTGTGGTCATCTTTAGTGACACTTCTGAGTTTTTTTCCAAAGGGACTATATAGTCTTACTCTTTCCCCATCAGTGTACGAGGGTTCCCGCTACCCCACATCCTCACCAAAACTTGATATTTCCTGTCTTTTTCATTTCTGCTGTGGCATATAGTTCCCACTTCAGTTTCCTTGATGGCTAATGAGGTCAAGCATCTTTGCATGCTTCTTGGCCATTTGGACACCCACCTATGTGAAGTGGCTGCTCTAAGTCTTTTGCTTATATATTTGCTGATTTGGGGTTTTTTGTTTTTGCCTATATATATAAAGGAGCTGTTTATATATTCTGTATCTAAGTCCTCTGTCAGATCCCCACATTCCTTTTTTGAGATTCAAATATTCCCAAGAGAGGGGTGGGAGGATGGTGTGCTGGGAAGGAGGGAGAGCAGGAGGGGTGAGGCCCAGTGTCAGCAATACTGGAGTGGTACCCAATTTCTTTCTCCCCTCTCTGGGCCTGGGACGCTCTTCCAGAAAGGAGGCCTCCTCAGGGAGGCTGCATTTCCCTTCCTCTTACTGGTCTTCTTTCAGCTGGAGAAGCTAAAATACAAAAGAGGTATCATGGAACAACCAGCAGCAAAAAGCCTGGAATTTTCACGGTAGGGGAAAGGAGCCAGGAAAAGAGTTTGACCTCTCCCCTCCTTTCCGGCCTCCCCGAGTGATAAGTGTCCACTGTCAGGAGGGGGTGGCAAGGACTGCAGGAGCTCCCAGATGAGCCCCCTTCCAGAGAGATTGTCACTGAGCTCAGGGGACATTAGAGCCCAAGGGGATTAGAGAAAGAGATGAGAAGGAAAAACCAGGGGGCCAGAAGGTCTTGAGGAGAGAGGTGACCCCCTCACTGTACAGGATTCTAGCTTCTTCATCCCCAGATCCCTGGTGCTTAACAGAGGAGGTGTTCTGTTGTTGGCCCAGCAGAATGTAAGAGACTTTGGGACTTTCTGAGAAACAGCTCTGGGAGGGGAGGGCCTGGGGGTGCTCATTAGTGTAGGCTGAATGAACGAAGTTTAAAATGCACTGTAAACAGTAATGGCACCGTTTCCGGAGCGCCTACCATTTGCCAGACACGTGAACTTACTAGCAGCTCCTGTGGTACAATGAGTGCCTCCCGGCGGCCGCTGAGGATAAGTAACTTGCCCAAGGTCACTAGGCTGGAATTCCTGGTAACCCAGCCCTGCCAGACTCTGAAGTCTATGTGCCTCCCCGTAAGCCGCGCAGCTTCTTACCAGGGAAGCCGAGAGGGCGGTATACCAAGGTGTCCCCACCAGGCAGCTGTCTTCTCCCGTCCAGCTGTAGGACTGAGAAGTCAGGGGCTGGTGGGCGGGGCTCTGAGAAAAGGGGCGGGGATAGAGGCCCACTAACAGCCTGTAGGCTCAGCCGGCCCAGAACCTCTCTTAGGCCTGTTTGTCTGCCTTCCTCCCTCCCTCTTCCCTCCCTTCCTCCTTCCTCCCTCCCTTTCTCTCTCCTTCCTTCAACCCTCCCCTCCTTTCTCCCTCCCTCCCTTCCTTCTTCCTCCCTCCCTTCCTCTCTCCTTCCTTCCTTCCTCCCTCCCGGCCTCTCCCTCCTTTCCTTCCATCCTCGTCCCTCTCTTTCCTCTCTCCCTCCCTTCCACAAACACTTACTGAGCCCTATTGTGTGCCTGGCCCTGTGCGAGGGCCAAAGTGAAGAAAGCCCCCTGCCTTGGGTAGCTCATGCTCAAGCGGTGAACACTGGAGCCAGCCCTTAATCAGATGACTGTCATCACAAAGAGAGGGGGGAGTGTTCACTTGTGTTTTCTCCTCCTGCTGCAGATGTTCTCCCAGCAGGGGAGGGAGCCCCGTGTCTGTGAGTTCTGTTCCAGAGTCCTCTGTGTTGCTGGGTGAGCCAGCCCCAGGCTGCTGTTGCCAAGCACCCAGGAGTCTTCCCTCCCCTTCCTGGCTTTTGTTTGGTGAAAACACGTTTTCAGGGGAGTTATGCTGCCTTGTCTGAGATGGGGAGGGCTTGGAGGGGGTGAGGTGGAAGCAGCCAGGAATAGAGAATTGGGAGTTTCTCCCAACCTTCTGAAAAGGGTCAGGCTTGGGGGGTGGGGTGGGTGGCTCTGGGAGACCTTAGAGGGGAGTGATCAGCCTACTCATCACACAAGCTCCCAACCCCAGAAGAGATGCAAATAATCCCTCATACCCACAGATGCTTGGCAGGAACATCATGGAACTTCCCATCTTCGGGATCCAGGAAGTCCGGACACTGCTATTAGCTGTGATGTCCAGAGCATAATGGAGACTGGAGCACCAAGCCTGAATGGCTCATATCCCATAAGGCCTGGGAGACCCTTGCTTGAGGGAGGAGGAGCCTCAGTGTCAGCTGAGATGGGGTTCCTACCCTCATGACCACATGCACCCCCATTCCTCACCTGGATCTCCCCAATTCATGTTCAAATTCCCGGTCTCAGAACAATCATATTTTTGTCTAACTCCAGTGTTGACCTCAAGGCAGAATCCATATCTGCTTTCCCAGCATCTTTCCCCATACCTGGGACACGGCCGGGGGGGGGGGGGGGGGGGGGGGCCCCTGGGGGGGGGGTGACCCTCTTCATGGGGAATTTGTAAGGATTAAAGGAGATAATCCATGTGCAGCATTTCATACAGTGCCTGCTACATGGAAAGCGCCCTATGAACATTAGCTGTCATTATTAATGACCTCTCCATGCGGAGCAGAAAGCGGAACACGGGCCCAGAGGCATGGAGGGACGTGGCAGATTCAAATCATTCAATGACAAACCGTTGGTGTCGGGGCTCGTGGGACAATATCAGATATAGCAAAGTGACCCAGGATCTAGAAGACATAGGTGACCACAAGCACCATGCCAAGGGGTTTGTGATTTCTTTCTGCAGGTGGTGGGAAGTCCTGGTGTTTTATAAGCAGGAATGTGCATTTTTGAGAGCCCACCAGGCCACATGTGGAAGGTGGATCTGAGTGGGGAGAGACTCAAGGATCTGCTGTTACATGCCCTTGACCCTGGTTTATGAGGATGGGACCTCGGCATCTGAGGTGCAACAGAAGGAAAGAGGGAGTCTAACCTATTTTCCAGCAGCATCTCGTTTTCAGTGAGTAAGCAACTTTAGAATGCTAATTGTAGTCAGGGAAGCGATAAAGCAGGAGAGAAAACAAAACAATGGAAGCCTGTAAAATGAGATTGCAAGTGTGACTCAGTAGTTGACAATGGTTCAGGGACACCGAAGTGTCAGGGTTTCTAAAGTCCTGGCACCTTCCCTCCCATCCCATGTTCCACCCACTGACCTGAGACCTTCTCTTCAGCTTGTGCATTAATGAGGACTCCGTACTGCAAGCAGCAAAACAAAAAGCCTTTGGTCAAAAGGGTTTAAGCAGGAAAGGGAAGTTATTGACTTGCTTAACTGAAAAGCCTAGAGGCAGTCTGGCTTCAGGTGAAGCTTGATCTAGTGGCTCAAACAATGTCATCTAAGAACTGGTGGCTCTCTGTCCCACTATCTAAACAATCTCCAGGCACCCAGGCTTTTCCCCTCACAATTATGAATGGCAGCATTGGTTCCTGACTTCACATCCTAAATACTCTTTCCAAAGTGTTTGGTGGTAGGGGGGCGGGGGGAGGGCATTGGGGAGGCTCTCTTCTGGTAGAAGAATTCCTCTTTTTAAGAATAGATGCCCTTTCCTCCCCTCACTGACGTTGATGTCTCCTTGCTTCCCATTGGCCCTCGGAGCTTATGAGGCCCTCTTTAACCCAAGCCCATTGGGGGCTGAGGGACACAACTACCTAAGGACTGGCCCTCCTCACTCAAACCACACAAAAGAATGACACATGGGGAAGGGTGGGGTGCCTGGGTGGCTCAGTCGGTTGAGCATCTGACTTCAGCTCAGGTCACGATTGAGCCCTGCATCAAGCTTCCTATTCAATAGGAGTCTGTTTCTCCCTCTGCTCCTCCCTGAACTCATGTGAGCTCTCTTTCTCTCTTATAAAATCTAAAAAAAAAAAAAAAAGAGGAAGAGTGGTTTCCTAAAGGAAACTGCCCTCAAAAAGTAGGGTATGGAGGCACCTGGATGGCACAGTGGCAAAGACCAACTGTTGATTTCAGCTCAGGTCATGATCTCAGGGTCATGGGATCAAGCCCCGAGTCGGGCTCTGTGCTCCTTGCAGAGTCTGCTTGTTCCTCTCCCTCTACTTCCGCCCTTGCTCACATGCACTCTCTAATAAATAAAATCTTTAAAAGTGGGTACGGAGGGGCACCTGGGTGGCTCAGTGGGTTAAGCCTCTGCCTTCGGCTCAGGTCATGATCCCAGGGTCCTGGGATCGAGCCCCGCATCGGGCTGTCTGTTCAGCAGGAAGCCAGCTTCCCCTCCTCTCTCTCTCTCTCTGCCTGCCTCTCTGCCTACTTGTGATCTCTCTCTCTGTCGAATAAATAAATAAAATATTAAAAAAAAAAATTGGGTACGGACACAGGATGCCATGGCATTGTTTCTCTGTGTGCCCTTACCCTGTGGGACCACTCCTCCTAGACTTTGGGGCTCCTCCTCTTTTCCCATCCTTGAAGCACAAGGTCCTCAGAGGGCTGTCTTGGGTCCTCTCTCTCCTGAGCGGTCACCCTCTGTGCCTCCCCCACCCACCCCCATGTTGCCTCCTGCATCTACACTGCCTGTCCAGGGCTCGCTCCTGTGCCATGACGTCACACGTCCAACTGCCTGCTGGCCCCTTGCCCTCCGAGGTGCCCCTGGGTCTGAAACCCCACATGTCTAACAACTAACTCATTCTCACCCCCATCCCCAATTCACACGCTACAAAAACTGCTTCCCTCCGTGTTCCTACCACAGCCACTGAGCTAGAACCCCGGTCAGCCTTGACCCTCTTCTCCTCTGTCCCTGACTATAAATGGTCCTGTAATCCTTCTACCTCCTCCTGGCCCCACTGCCCATTCATGGTAAGCACTCAGGAAGTACGGGGTGACTGATGGTTTCTATTTTAGCCAAGATCCCATCCCGTATTCTTCGCAACCTCCTCTCTGCTCCCGTGGCCACCAGAGTGGCCTTGCCGTGAGGGCAGTGTCTGTCTCATTGTCGCTGCTGCCTGACCAGAGCCTGGGTCAGTGCCTGGGGCTTAAAGATCTCTCTGGAACGGTGTGCATTGAACGGATGAACGAATGGGTGAGAGAGACAAGAGATGGGATACTTCCTGGGGGAAGGAGGCGGCATCTCTGAAGGCGTGGGAAGGCAGGGGGTGCCTCGGGCCACCTGTGCGGGCCTTGAAGACCCTGTCAGGCAGGGCGCTGCCCACCTCCCAGCAGCGGGACTCTAGAGAACCTTCTGTGTGAGGCAGCCAGTGGAACAGAGAATTCTGAAGCTGCTGCTGCGGCGGTCAGCCCACATCACCACCAGGAGCAGCTCAAAGTTGAATCGCTCCATTTGTTTGAATCCCCGAGAAAACTAGCCCATCGAGACAGGGGCTCTGGAAACAGAGCTTGCTTGTTGTCCCTCGTCCTGGTCACGGGGGCCTAGGCGTGTGGGTTAACGACACCCAGGAGTTCAGCGATGGCAGTGACGATATAATGTGTAGCAGGGAGAAAGCCCAATGGGCCTGTGCGGCTGTAAAAAGCTCACACACTAGGTGAACATTCTGTGACTTGGCAGAGACAACCCCCGGGGGGCAAACACATAGATGTGGAGACGGATGTGGGGCTTCGTGACTTTGGTTTTCTCTCTGAGGTCTCTGTCCTTTTGTAGACAAGGACTTGCTCTGACCTCACTCCTGCCAGATAGGACCCTCCTTCAGCCCCTGACAGGCTTGAAGAGAAAGGTGAGAAAGGAGAACACTTGGTTTTGGGTGGTCCTGCCTGGGCCACTCGCCATGCTGGGCACCTCACAAGCATTAGCTTATTGAAACCTCAGAGTAACCCTGAAAACAGACATCCTCGCCTTCCTCACATTTACAGATGAAAAGACAAAGGCCCAGAGAAGTCCCCAGACTTGTCAGAGGCTGAAGGGGTGGGGTGGGGGGAGAGGCAGCTAAATCAGGACCCACAGGCAATGCTGTTCTTCCCACAGACCTAGTCACCAGGCTGCCTCCGCAGCCATGTTTAGATGGCGGGGTCTCTGTAACTGGCCAGGTGTCAGCCACACAGGGGACCAGGGGTGTTCATACTTCCTTTGGCTCTGGCTCCGAGCAGAAGCCTGAGTAGGAAAACTTACACAACGCCCTAGTGTTTCATGTTTGCGAAACAGTAATATACATGTACCATCAGAGATTGCCTGATTTCGCTATGTGGGGCTCACCTTCTATTAGGCTGCTTAAAACGAACTTTCTTTCTCTTACCTTCTTTCCATCTTTTTTTCTTTTCTTTCTTTCTTTCTATTAATATGGGGAGGTTCCAAGAAGATAACCAAAAGTAAGTCATTAAACTTCCTGGTCAGATTAGCCTTTGTTGACACTAAAAAAAACTTCTGTAGGGGCACCTGAGTGGCTCAGTTGGTTGAGCGTCTGACTCGATTTTGGTTCAGGTCATGATCTCAAGATCATGAGACTGAGCCCCATGTTAGGCTCTGCATGGGGTATGGGGCCTGCTTAAGCTCTCTCTCTCTCTGTCTCTCTCCCTCAGGCCACCCCTCTCCACAGGTCTCTCTCTCTCTCTCTCTCTCTCTCTCTCTCAAAAAAAAAAAAATCTATTAATTAAACTTATCAGGTAATTACTTCACAAAATATACAGGTATCAGATCATCATGGTGTACCCTTACAACATATATCTGTCAAATATATCTCAATAAAAGTGGGGGGAAAATCGAGGTATAAATTTAAAAAACTCAAACAACTGGAAAATTTTTAAAATTAAGTGTCACCCCCTTCTGTCCCTGTCCCAAAGGCCATCTTTGTTAACATTTTCTTGTGATTCCTTCAGGAAAAAGGAACACGTACAAATAGGACTCTGTTTTCTGTGTGACATGAATGGGATTCCATGATCCCTCCCCGAGATATTCTGCCCTTGTTCTTTTTCACTCAGTAACACATCTGAGAGAATCTCCCCCCCCCCAGCTTTTAGTACTAGGCCACCCACCTTTCTTTTCCCGAACACATAGTATTTGTTTGAAAACCTGACTTAGGGTCTTTTTCTTATCAAACCCTTAGAACTTAGAGAAATCAGTTTTTGGTCAACTTTATGTGTTACAAATATGTTTTTTCCATTTTTCACGGTATAATCTCAAATAAATGCTAGCATTTGTTTCTAGAGATAGCTCAAACGATTGCTTCACAAGGACCTGGGAAGGGCAGCAGGGGCGGCATGGGGGGTGCTGTGTTTGTTTCCTGTGGCTGCCATAAGATCTTACCACAAATTTAGTGGCTTAAAACCAATTGAATTTACTCTGAGGTTGGCAGTCTAATATGGGTCAGTGGGGCTCCCGGAGGCTCCGGGGGAGAACCCGCTCCTTGACTCTACTAGCTCCTGAGACCCACCTTAATTTGCGGCTGCTTCTTCCATCCCCAAAGCCAGCAGCATAGAATCTCCTGTCCTCCCTGGCTCTGTTTCCATCCTTTCCATCTTTTCTCTCTATTGAGACTCCTGCTTCCTTCTATAAGGATCCCTGTGATTATACTGGGCCCATCCAGATAATCCAGGATCCTCTCTCCATCTCAAAATCTTGAATCACTTTGCAAAGACCCCTTTGCCATGTAAAGGGACATAGTCCCAGATTCTAGGGATTAAGACATTGACATCTTTTGGCAGGCTGTTATTCAGGGAAAAAGGGAGGAGGGGTGCGAGGAAGAGGTGGTAGCATTGTTTCAAAGCCTAGCCTCCCCTCCTTCATCTCTGGCATTCTGGAACTTTCTACATACAGTGGTACCTGAGTCTCACTGCAGGCCTCTTCTTCCAACCCCACCTAAAAGGTGACCTCCCTGTTCTTCAAGGGCTGTCACATGAGCATGTTTATTTCTTATTGTCTTCCGTCCCCCTGCCCCCATCCCCAGTGGGGAACAGGGACAACTTCTGGAAATCAAACTCTCGTGTTAGGAAATTAATGCTTGCAGCTAGGTCTTACTTCTTTGCCAGGCTGTCCACACCTGGAAACCAAGGGCCAAGACTTCAGCTCTTGTTCTGTACCCAAAATGTCTGGCGTGGCACCACCTGCCATCAGAGAGAAGAGGAAGGAAGGGAAACCGGAAGAGAGGGAGGGAGCTGCTTCTCTCAGCTCAGCAGGCCTCCTGCACAGATGCTCCCTCCCTCTTCCCTGAGTGCCTTTGCACCTGGGGCTCAGCTTGGCTTCTCACCCCCTTGGAGACCTAGAATTTTCTTTTCTTTTCTTTCCCTCTCTCTCTCTCTTTCTCTCTCTCTCTTTCTTTCTTCTTTTTTTAAATAAGGGCATTGAGCTGGGAGCCCAATGCGGGACTTGATCCTGAGACTGCAGGATCATGACCTGAGCAGAAGGCAGTTGCTTAACCAACTGAGCCATCCAGGCGCCCGACCCAGAGTTTTCTAGGAGCCACCTGGGAGCAAAGACTGTGGCAGGAGGATCATTTCCTACTTTCCATCCAGCCATCAGAGCCCTGTTTTCCCTCCAGCAGAATACTGGGGCCACAGCAAGAGCCACAGAGACACTTGGTATGAAGTTGAAACTCTTTTGGGGTTCTGCTGTGGGGCCCTCCGTGGAGAGTGAAGAGGGCAAGTGGTGGTTTCTGGCCCAGGGAAGGAGCGCAAATACTATGCCTTGTTCAGGAACTTCCTCTCAGAGGCAGGGGAATGGCCTGACCGGCCTCTAGGGGTCGCTACCAGTCTGACACACCCCTCGCTGCTGCATTCCCACCCCTCCAAACCTGCCTGGGCCTCCTCTGAAACCTCGGGACTTGAGACCTCCCTGTACAAATGGTCATGGAAATTTTTTTCCCCTCCTGATTTTAAAAATAGCACATATCTCTTATTATTTAAAGAAAAATGGACAATTTCAGAAAAACAAAGAAGCAGCAAAATCTTATACCCATAATCCAGATATCCGGAAGGAACCATGGTTAACATTTTAGCTGTTTCTTTCCAGTCTCCTTACTGGGCATATATATTTGCAATTCCT
Source organism: Enhydra lutris kenyoni (assembly GCF_002288905.1). Taxonomy (NCBI): domain Eukaryota; kingdom Metazoa; phylum Chordata; class Mammalia; order Carnivora; family Mustelidae; genus Enhydra; species Enhydra lutris. The sequence continues at coordinate 21,431,273 of NW_019154115.1, read as the reverse complement.
GTGAAAGGTTCTTTCTAGAGTCTTCAGGGGAGGTGGCTGTCTGGAGATTAACTTTCTCCCTCCAGGTGTCCCCAGTTGGGGGAGGCTGTTCATGCCTTGTCCCGCTTGGATGTCTTTCTCCCCTCTCCTCTCTTCCTGTCGCCCCTCGGGCTTCTCACCTCTTCCTACTCAGCCCCTCCTGGGAATGACACTATTGAAACAAACAAGGAACTCTTGAATCCACTCTCGAGCCTCCCACATTCCCATCCTCTGGCTCTGATTGACTGGCTTGTCTCTAGTGCCTCCATCTGTCCCTGCTCTAGAAGACAAGTAGGTCCCTGCAGGAGGCCTGTTCTGGAGCACAGGGATGGAGGGTACGGGGTGGAGGGGTTTTTTGCCCAAACCTTAGCTGCTTTGCCCAACGACGCATCTACAATATAAGGTATCTCACTACCCCAACACTACTTTCTTCCAGGAAAAAAAATCCCACAACCATACAAATAATATTTAACACACATGAGAAATTAATATTCTTCCTATTACTCTACTCATAACTCTATTTCCTGTGAGCAAACATGCTGACCTTATTAGCCCGAGAGAACATTTACCTCCTCTCTGTCAAGGTTAGATGACAAGATAGCCTTCATTAACTTGATAAAAAAAGCATATTGCTTTAATTGCTTGGAAAGGAAATTGGGGTGGTTATAAGGTGGTGGGGAGGGCTAGGGTGAAAAGCCTCTTTTCAGCCTATCGCACACATATTTTTAACATAGTTGAAATTATACAATTTTCTATCCTGCTTTCTTCACAATATGATAAACATTCTCCCAAGTTTTAAAAAATTCCCTAAAAACCCTATCTTATATAAGCACCATTTTAAATGATTGTGTAACATTCCATTGCAGAACACAGCCTGGGATTTTAGGGTTAGAAAGTCAACGTCCCAGGATTATTCTTGCTAAAGTAAATCCTTAAGAGCCCTAATAACTAGCTGGGGAATTGCTGGAGAGTTTCCAAAGAAATCACTAATAGGGAACAGCTTACGTTAAATTGGATATGTTGTTCTAGGATATCAAAGCTGTGTGCAGAAAGCATTGAGGCCAGACAGGCTGGAACCGTGTGAGCTGGGTCAAGAAATATATTCTAGGAGGAGCCAAGGTAAAAGTATTATAAAAGACCAAAAAACAAAAACCAGATACAAAAGGCACCCTACCTGGGTGATTGTGTCAGTAGCCATCAATCTGTCCCCAGGGAGCAGAAGCAATGACACAATGACATGTCATCTTGGACACAGGGAGGCAGCTGTATTCCTGAATGGGAATGAACAAGACTGCAGCCAGCAAATCCTAATTTGGAGCTCTGACCATCTCTGGGACTAGGTAGATTTTATTTTATTTTTCTCTGTGGATCCCTAGAGAAAGACAAAGTTCTCTGTTCCATTTGTGCAACGCTGGATACTCTAGAAGGCCTTTCTGAAGGTTGGTGGTGGTCTACATGACCTCCAGTAGGTGGCCCATCCACCCCCACGAAGACTTGGCAGGAAACGCTGGATTAGCAACAATTTTACAGAGCCTTTTGTGCCCACATGTTTTAATTTTGTAAATCCCATTTTCAGGTCTCATCATTAGGAAGATGTGGTTGGTAGGACAGGAATTGGGGGAGGACAAGGAACTCGGCTTCCGACTTCCTTAGGGTCTTCTCAGACATTTCCGGCAGACCTGAGTTTCGTCCAGGTATCTGCAGGGGACCTTCCAGGGAAGTGGCGGGCTGCTCACCGGCCCATTAGGACTCCTCCATGGCCTTCCCTGCCCCAGCAGATGCAGCCCAGAACTGGGCAGAAAAGCTATGGAAAAGGAAGTCGTGTTCTATCAGCTTCTGGCAGCCAGCCCTGAAATCATCCCTCTCTGCCTGAGCCATGTCCCCCGCCCCCACTCAAATGTCTCATCAGCTAGTAAGAACCATCCACACTAACTCCTAAGGCTGTATTAGATCCAGTTCTCTTCCTCCTCAACACCAGCTCCCTGATGTGGGAACCATCACCTCCCTGGTCTACCAGCCTCTGATCGTTCTGCTTCCAGTCTGTTCCACAGGCCAGGGCCAACGTGAAGACAAAACAGGTGAAGGAGGTGCCCCAGAACACTGGCTCTTCTGCAGAGGTACTCGTAGGAGGAAGTGGAGTTGGGGGCCCTGGGGTGTAGAGTCTCAAGGATAGCTTGCAAAGCATTCATCCAGAAGGTGGGGGAGCAACAGAGAAAGCCTTCATTTGCAACAGTGGGAAGCAGGTGTGCAGTTTGGGGGTATGGGTCCCACTAGACCAGGACTAAGTGTATTTGTAAGAAGCAGTCTGTCTCTGTGGCAACAGGGGAGGAGAAGGTTGGCACTGGGAAAAGCCTCACCGTTGGTGAAGAGCATTCAAGGCTAAGAGCCCTTATATTGACCCAAGTCGTCAGGAAAATTGAGCCCACCTGGTAGACAACCTTGGCGGCTCTCCTGCAGGAGGCCCAAGGGAAGGGGGGGAACACCTGCTTCCGTGATGAGTAATTTACACAAAGCAATGACAAGAAATAAAGGCAGAGGGGGGTGGGGAGAAGAAACACACAGCAGGTGAAGAAGACACACCAAGGAATGTTGTCATGGAGCAGATGAACAATCTAACCAGAAACTAAGAGAACAGAGTGAAGCAGTTGTCTCCATGAAGAAAGTACCGACATGAGAGATCACGAGAGAGGTCATGAAACAGTAGGAAGAAATGAATCCCGAGTCGGATTTTCAGAAAAAAGACAACCACCCAAACGTCATTCTTAAAGTCTAAAATCGGGAGGAGTAAAAGGGACAATAAATTCTGCTGAAAACTCAGCGAGAGACAGCAAGAGGAGGAGGGGAGGTCTGCAGATTACAGGGAAATAAAGGGTCAGCGGGGAAACTAGACCTGAAGGAGGAAGACTATCTGTTTGCAGGTGCATTAGATCCTTCTAAAAGGGCACCGAGGAAACTGATCATGTTCTTTGCCCCAAGGGAGGAGGGTAGAACTGGAAAGAAGAGTTTTCACTTTGCTGTCTTTTAAAATGTTGACTTGCGGGGCTCCTGGGTGGCTCAGTGGGTTGAGCCTCTGCCTTTGGCTCAGGTCATGATCTCAGGGTCGTGGAATAGAGCCCTGCTCAGCAGGGAGCCTTCTCCCCCCAACCTTCTGCCTGCCTCTCTGCCTACTTGTGATCTCTCTCTCCGTCAAATAAATAAATAAAAATCTTTTTAAAAAAGGTTGGGTGTGCCTGGTGGTGGGTATTAAGGAAGGCATGTATTGCATGGAGCACTGGGTGTGGTGCATAAACAATGAATTCTGGTACACTGAAAAGAAATTAAAAAATTTAAAAATAAATAAAATAAAATGTTGACTTGCATGAACATATTAGCTCTTCAAAAAGCATTCTAATTAGGCAATCCCCCAAGCCCCCAGCAGGCAGGCATATTCACCAATCTGATTATGGTATTTACTTTTTCTGCCTTAAAACCCTTGAATGGCTCTCCTTGACCGTAGGATAAAGGGTGCGTATCTCTAGATGGCTTAGTAATGGGGCAATTATAGAATTTATTGCCCCACAGGGCAGTTTTGAATTTGACGGGGAAGGCTACATGTGTAACCCGAGGCTAAGGTCACCAACCTATGTGGCAGTCATGACCTGACCTTTGCTGCCTAATCCCACCTCGCCCTTCATTGCTCCCAGCCCCGGGCGGGAGGGGGTATCCCTAAACCTAGCCATGCTCCAGACCTCTCCACACTGGCTGCCCTGTATTCTCCCTCCTTCCTCCCCCACCACTTTCTCCTCCCCATGCATCACCGCCTCTCCCCCCTGCCCCAACTTATTCTGCCTAACACCCTTTGGGTCTGAATGTATCTCTCAACACTTACACATTTTACCACTTCTAAAACGCACGTTTTCCCCTCTACCCGTGCACATCTGAAATTAGCATAGGTCTTACCATGCAGGGCACGTCCCAGTTTCATTGGCAGCATTTTTCCTGGAGGACAGTGAATTAATGGCACATCTTACAACAGAAAGTATCTTAGATTTGACGTCACATGTTATCACTCTGGACTATAACTGACTAGTTCCAGGGCTGGCTTCCCACTAACTGGGACATCTTTGAGGGCAGTCCTGTGGGTGATTTTCCCCTAAATTCCCCAGTGGCACTTACTGGGAAACAGTGGTGACACAGTAAATAAATTCAGCAGTGAGCCAGAAATTTTCAGGGAAAAAAAAATGGGTAGGTATAGGGGATTTTCTCTTAAAAGCTTTAGAAAGTTTTTTTTCTTCCCCCTGAACACTTCTGATTTTCTTGGGGTCTTCAGATCTTCAAATACCCAAACTTGATGATGGAATGAAGAAAATCAAATTCTATATAAAATACATCTTTACATTCTAACAGCAGGACTCCAGCTAGATCTATACAGGAAAGTGAAATAAAAGTGAAAATATGTATATTTCTTTTTTTTTTTTTCAGCGTTTCCACCTTATCCTTGCCTTGGTTCACAAGGTAGAAGTGACAAAGTGTAGAAGAACATATTCATTCATTCAACAAACATCCATTAGGGTCCCCATAATGATTTGCCTGTACTTTGTTGCAAACTGAAAACACCACAGCAAATAAGGCAAAGTCCCCTCTCCCCCCACCCCAAGCTTACAACTTAGTGATGGATGTGAAACAGTAACATACACGCAAATAAAAGTAGAACATGTCAGAAGTGATTATAATGATGATAATATGAGCGTACAGCATTTTGCTACATTTGGGGGTCCCCAAGCTTATCATAATGAGCGCCAGGAAGCTCATTAAAAACAGATTCGTTGGCCCATTGCCAGGCCCACTGATTTGTGATCTCCAGGGGAGAGACCTGGCAAAATTTTCTGGAGGAATGCTCCAGTTGCTTCTTGTGATCCCCGGATGCCTAGGCTGTAGCAGAGGTTTCGAACTTTGGCTATAGGATAGAATCACAGGGAGAGCTGAAGTGTATGACACCCAGGTCCCTCCCCTGAAGATTATGATTTAATCTATCTGGGTGAGTCCTGACTTTTGTATTTATTTGAAAGCTCACCTTGGGATGCTGGTGAGCTGCCAGGGTGGAGAACGGAGGACCACAGGGTCTCAGGGATGGTTGGAGATCAGAATCAGGAACTTGCTGCCCTCGGGCTGTCCACTGCCTGTGCCGCCCGGGAGGCAGGCATTAGGCTTCTCGACCCAGCTGCCCGCCTGTGTCCAAGGCTAAATGTCTTCACATCTATAGCCACCGAGCACAGGCTGCTCCCCACTAGTGATTTTTTGGAAAGTCCCCAGTATATCATTTCCATTAGTAACTTTGTTTTGAAATCCCAACTAGTCTTAAAGATAGAAAGAAAGAAAGAAAGAGAAAGAAAGAAAGAGAGAGAGGAAGGGAGGGAGGGAGGAAGGAAGGAAGGAAAGAAAGAAAGAAAGAAAGAAAGAAAGAAATTATTTCCTTTTTTTTTTAAAGATTTTATTTATTTATTTGAGAGAGAGAGAATGAAAGAGAGAGCATGAGAAGTGGGAGGGTCAGAGAGAGAAGCAGACTCCCTGCCAAGCAGGGAGCCCAACGTGGGACTCGATCCCAGGACTCCAGGATCATAACTTGAGCCAAAGGCAGTTGCCTAACCAACTGAGCTACCCAGGCGTCCCAATTATTTCCTTTTTTAGCTCAAAATTTCCCAAACCATTACATCCCTACACCAGGCCTCTGAGGGGAATTGAAGAGGGAGAGGAGAAGATCGGGGTGCCGGGACATCCAGGCAAGAGGCACCTCGCTATCCTCTTTTCCTGTGACTAGCCTCTGCAGTCACTCCCTCTCTGACACGAAATGCGAGCACAGATCCCACCTGGCCTTGGTTGGAGCTGGGTGATATCTGGAGCCTCAGGGACCCTGTAGGCGTTGCTCTGAGAACCGGAGGTGCCCGTAACTGGGGCAGCGGGTACTGTCTTTTGCACTTAGTAGGCAGTTCTGACTGTTCCTCCCTCCCTCCCCCTTCTGGTGTATTTCTTCTCGAGAACTGATTGTGTCGGGACTTCTTTATGTCATTGCTCAATGAGCTGGAAACGGCAGCCCCGCTGATTAGAAGGCTGGTTTGCAGGGAACAAGCTGGAGTGTTGACATTTGCAGAAAGCATTCTTGCTAAACTTTAAACACTTTGCAGAGCTAATCCTGCTGGCATTGCCTGTTAGTGATATTCCTGTGGCTCTGACGGGCACGCAGAGTTCCATCAGACACCCCGGGAAAGGGCAGGTTAATTGGTTTCCTTTAGGGTTATCGCCTGGTTAGGCGGACACCACGTCCATTTTCCCACGAAGGAAGTGAACTTGTATTGAACGTTACCTGTCTGGCACATAGGAGGAGCTCAGTCCAGGGTGACAAGCTGAATAATGTGAAGGAGTGATTAATTAATTGTGTGGGCCGGGACGAACTGTGCATATTTATTGGGCACTCTTTATTTTGCTATGAACAAATGGACGATTTCCGATATTGCTGCATTTGTGGGAGCACATAATGGCCACCTTCTCTCTGTGTTCTCCTATGGTCTTCCCTTGGGGCATGTCGGAGAGAGAAAGCTTTCCGGAGACTCTTCCTAGAAGGACACCAGTCCTGTTGGATCAGGACCCCACCCGGTGGTCTCATTTTACCTTATTACCTCCTTATTCCAAATAGAGCCAGAGGGTTAGGGCTGCAACATATGAATTGTGGGGGTGGGAGGGGTGGTGGTCTCGGGAGGGGAAGCATATGCGGGTCCCAGTGTGACCCTCCAGGGCAGTAAGTGAGTGAGAAACCCTGGAGACCCCATTTGCAGATGGGCGAAGAAGCCGGGGCAACGGGGAGATGGCCAGAGGCTGCTGGAAGAGTGGAAATACGGGCTGGCTGGGAAGGTGGAGTCTGAGTTAGGTAAGTGGACAGAGGGGCTGAGCCTGACAGGCTCTGGGAACTTCTCCAGAAAGGCCTGGAGGCCTGGAGGTGAGGGGGGAGGGAATGAGCCTCTGAGGAACTGGAAACTGGGCGGGGGGGGGGGGGGCGTGGTGCAGGGAATGGAGAGGAGGCAAGAAGGCAGAGAGAGGTGGTGGAGACTCCAATGGGTCTTGTGTCATTCACAGTTTTGTCCAGGGCCCACGCGAGTGTGCTGAAGGGAAAGGGCGAAACATGTCATTGTTGTGGAAATAATTTCATGGGAAAAGAAAATCAGGTCTTTGTACAGTGTCATTTGTGTGTTGCTTTTTCCTTTCAATTCCGGAGGTGGATATGGTGGCCTCCTTCCGTGGGCTTTGTAATGTTTCAGGCTTCTGTGGGTTTTTATGGGGCTCTGATGGTAAGCTCTTGAAGGCCAACAGGAGCTCTGGAAGGGTTTCTCTGGGAGACAGGGGGAGTAGAAAAGAGGCCAGCTTTCTCTTTGTTTCATCTCAGGGGTGCAGGGAAGAGGGTTCAGTGAGGCTGCTGGGATGGGGAGCCCAGCCTGCAAGGAGGTGGAGGAGGAATACAGGGGTTTGTCTGGCAAGCCCAGGTGCCCCACTCCCCTTCTCCTGCGGAGGCCTAGGCAGGTTGACGGGATGGGGGGTGGACAAGGGTGGTGACCCCGAGCCCAGATCCCAGGGCTGGAAGCTGGCTTCCTTGGCTTCCTTGTCTGCTGAAGCCACCACCTCCTAGGGCTGCAAATCATCTTGGGCCTCTCTGAGTCCCCTCCTCCCATCTCTGGTTTGTGCCCAAGGCCTGGACTGATTCTTCCCTAAGACTTTATGCAGAATCTTCATGGACTTCCTGAGCCTGGGGACACCGGGGCAGCCACTGTCCCCGTAGGGCAAGCAGAACAGATTACCCGGGGGAGCGAGAGTGCCCCACACCCCTCCCTGCTCCAGGCTCACCACTGCACCCCCTTTCCCCCTTCTCCGCTGATGTCCCTCAGCCACTTGACATGGCCTGCGCCCTGCCCTTCTGGGTGTAGACCCCCTCCCCACCCCTGCCTGCCCTCCGTACCTCAAAGCCCACAAGGGGAAAGGAGGGACCAAATCAGGTAGTTTCTGTCCTCTTCCTCCTCACCAGACCACCCCGAGCACCACGGCTGGCAGCCTTCACCCAGCGAGGGCAAGGGCACAGGGAGGCTACCTCCCCTTTCTGACCCAGGTGTCTGTAGTGAAGACCCACGAGCTGAGAAACGCCTCTCCCTCTTGTCTGCTTCCTTCCAAGTCCTCCGTCTCCCGCCTCTGTTTCTCTTCTCATGATTTTCCTTGTTCCATCACACAGGGAATACACAAGCTTGTTTTCATGGAAGATGCTGAAATAATACATGATGGAGATCACTTGGCAAAATGTCAATATCACAGCGTACCCCCATCCTCGTCGCCCCCCACCCCTGCCCCTTCCCCTTCTCTCCTCCCAGGCGGACTCACAGCCCGGGTTTGAGCTGCACCGTCTCAGCCCTGTTCCTCGGGGAAGTTCCTGCAATCACATAGATATGAATGCACACACCTGAGCTCACACAGACATGACTTCATTACATCTGTGTCTATGTGTACACGTACATATCATTTTTTTAAGATTTTATTTTTTTATTTGAGAAAGAAAGAGAGTGTGAGAGAGAGCACAAGTGGGGGACTGCGGAGAGGAAAAGGAAGAAGCAGACTCCCCACCGAGCAGAGAGCCTGATGCGGGGCTCGATCTCAGGACCCTCAGATCATGACCTGAGCCAAAGGCAGACGTTTAACCGGCTCAGCCACCCAGGCACCCCTGGTTGTTCTGTTTTTGTTGTTTGTTTTTTTAAATATAATTGGGATCATACCATAAGTGTACTGCAAATTGCTATTTTCATGTAAGGTGTCTGGGGGAGCTGTCAATCACAGAGCACCCCAGTCTACATGAGCCCTATCTCATTCCAGCAGCTGCCTGTTCCAATCTGCGGATTTCTCATGGTTTTTTAACCTCTCATTACCTCTCATTATTGACATTTCTGGCGTTTCTAATTTTGATTTTGCTATTACAAATAAGGAAATGACGACTACTTTATTAGTTATCTATTGCTGCCTAGCACATTACCCCAAAACTCGGTGGCTTAAAACCATAATAAATATTTATTATCTATCCCAGTTCTTGTCCGTCAGGAAGCTGGGAGAAGCTTGGCTGAGTGGCTTCTGGCTCAGGATTCTTCTCAAGGCTGCAGTCACTGGGTGTTGACTGGGGCTGGAGGGGACACTCACTCACAGGGTTGGCTAGTGAGTGTTGGCCATTGGTGGTGAGCCTCAGTTTCTCCCCATGTGGGCCTCTCCACAAGGCTGACTGGGTGTCCTCACTACATGGTGGCTGGATTTCCCCCGCAGGAGTTATTCAAGAGGGAACAAAGCAGAAGCAACGATGCCTCTTACAACCTAAGCTCACATGTCACAACTTGTCACTTGGGCCACATTCTGTTCCTCAGAAACAAGTCACTAAATCCAGCATTTTTGGAGGGAGGAGTGCAAAGGATTTGTGAACATATTTTAAAACCATCAGTACTGCCCTTATACATAATCTTTGCGTATCTATGTGAATTGTACCCTTAGAGAAGATTTCTGGAACTACAATTACAGGATCAAGTGGTGTATGCCCTTTTAATTTTGATCATTCCTGTTTGTGCCAGAAACTGTTTTATTGTCCCCTATTATCCATTGTCTTTCTCAGCTTCACCAGACCCCCTCTGTTTGAGCTGGCTTGGTTCGGGAACGTATTTCCCAGCATCCCTTGCAGCTACATGGAGCCGTGTCCCTAAGTGCTGGCCCATGACAGGGATAGTGTGGAGCTGGGTCATGCCCTTACAGGAACTGTTGGCCTACTTCCTTCCTTCCCTGTGAAGAGAGGGTCAGGGGATACATAGAAAGACCCCATCCCTGGACCACCTCATGGAGCCACCCTTCTTCCCAGGACTTCTTACCAGCTTAGATTTCTGTGTGAGAGAGAAATGGAGTTAGACATTTGGAGAGAGAAATGGAGTTAGACAATGGAGATGGGACATTCATGTCCCATCTCTGCCACTTGAGTCTGTTGACATGTCCATCCTGAGTGGCCGCCAGGAGCCACTGGCAATCCCGTGAGAAACTGTTGCATCCAGATCTCAACTTCAGAGTGCTGAGAGAGACAACAGGCCAGACTGGGCTGCGCAGCCCTCACCTGGAGAGCAGGGACAACTCCCAGGGCCACTGCCAAGACTGAATGAAGTTACATGTGTATTGGATTATGCCCATAGCTCCTGGACACCACGGAGCCTCAGGATGGGCCACTGGGATAATTAAGAAAGTCATAAAAGAAAGTCTCCAGAACCAACCCCCATTTCCTCTCTGGTGACTTCCATAGACTTTATTACCCATCTCCCTGGGGGGGGGGATCCCTGCTTGGGTAAAAGATCTTCTAAATTCTTTCTCACCAAATAAAATGGATTAGTGTCATTTTATGCCCTTCCGCTGTCACACGGACCCTTTAGTGGGGGACATACTGTGTTTGACTAGACCACGGGAACGAAAAGTCCAACTGTGAAATTTCAGGTACCAGCGAAGCTAAGTGGCGGCCCTTGGCCCACTTGGAGGTGCTTCACTGATGTTGTTGGAATCATAATTTTTAGAGAGTGGGCCCCTGACCTCCTCTCTGCTTCCCTCCTTGTGTCTTCTCCCCTCTCTTCTCTCTCTCCTGTGTCCTGTCTTCTCCTGGCCTCAACGGCCATCTGAGTCCCTGATGATTCAATGCGATTACGTTTCCACAGGCAGGTGTGTGTCTTGTTTAGTCACATTAAAAATAAATCACTTGGCTGCACACAGTCAATGCCTCAATCTGTTGCTCTCCTCTGCTTTCCAGGAATGGGTTGCTCCAAGCGCAAGTGACTGCTGGGGAAGGTGAGCAGGGAAGAACGAGGTGGGATGGACTGAGCCCTTGCGGCTCGCCCTCCGGCTTCCCGCCCAGTCAGACAGAGAATGGGCCATGCCCGTAGTTATGCCCATCATGCAGCATAGGCTGCGTTCTTGGGGCTGGTAACAGTGAGCTGAGGGTGAAACCAGGTTTGGGGAGGAGAGGCAGGCTCAAGTTCCCTGACACCTGCTTTGTGGAAGGCCCTGGGCTCTCTTTCATGTCTGTTCCCTTCTACGGGGGGATGGGGATCCTGGTCGTGGGACCCTGGGTAATTCTACCTTTCGGGGCCTTGTTTGTTCAGACTAGAAACATTACCTCATTTTCTAGTCATTCCTTTGGCTATGATGGAAGGGCCTGGGGGTTAGACAGACCTAGTTCACCATTGTGGGCAGATTGCTTAGCCTGTTTCTTCATCTCTAAAATGCAACGGAAATCAGGATCGAATGAGATAATGTATTTAAGACACCTTATAAATAGGCAGCTAAAAAAGGATGGTGTTTAATCTCTCCTTCATAACACACATACATACTTCAGCATCTTAGAGAGCTGATTAATTTTACAGGGTGGGGTGGCAGTGTTTCAGTGTGTGTGTGTATGTGTATGTGTGTGTGTGTTGATGAAAACAATGTGGAGGATGAAGAACTGAGTCTTTGTGGAAATCCTGGAACTTCAGAAAACCAGACCCCCGCCCCTGTAAAATACTCCTGGACATTCAGTCAGGGGGTGGTGGGTATCAGAGATGTCCCCCAGTGAACTGGTCCTCCCTATGGTCTCACTCTGGGTGACCTCCTTCCACAGCTGATCTGGGCTGGTCTGTGATTTGTTTTAACCCATAAAATGTGGTGGGCTCTGAGACAGTTCTGGGCCTACGCCTTAAGAAGCCCTAGAAACTAACAGTTTTGTGCTTTGGTGGGATCTTGAGCCAATATGGAAGAAATTTGTCCTCTCTGTGCTGGAGACAGCAGAGAGAGAGAACACGTGGAAAAGAAGAAACCCTTAGAATGTATGGAGACGAGAGAGAAAGAGAGAGAGGGAGGGAGGGAGGGAGAGAGAGAGAGAGAGAGAAAGAAGGGCAACCATCCCTGTGTCTCCGAGCCCAGCCTTCCAGCCACCCCTGTGAGGCTCCAGCCATGTGAGTGACCCATCCGGGATGCTCCAGCCCAGGCCAGCCCCAGGTCGGTCATTTCACCCCACCCTGACCTGGGTTCCCTCCTCCTTTGGCCATCACAACACTTCATGAGGCTCTTCGCTGTCATCTGCTTCATTGTCCTTGTCACCTGGCACCTTGTCACCTGGCACTGCACCTGGCACAAGGCAGCCATTCAACAAACGCTTCTGACGTGAATGAATGAATGAATGAATGAATGAGTGATTTTCAAATGGCGGACTAGTAGGCCTCAGCTGATTCCACAGGGTTTTGTTGGGGGAAGTAAGGCACGAGGAAGGGGCTTTCCTTCCTGGGACATTAGCCTCAGTCCAGCCCAGGTAAGGGGAGCCAGGTTCTTTCTGAGACCCTCTACCTCCCTAAAGCCCACTTCATCTCCCTTCTCCCCTGGGGGCAGGGGGGCGGGCTATTGGAAACTGGCCTTCTTGTCCTTAACTCTGAATTGAAAACCCTGGGAGAATTTTGCTGTTTTCCTCTTCTGGAGAAGAGGAGCACAGAGCCAAGGAGCAGAGGCTGCAAAGCGTGGCTCAGATTTGATAAACAGGCAGGAGATTTCAGAAGCAATCAGGGGAGCAAAGAACATACATTATTCCCGGAATCCACAATGCAGCACTAACGAGCTGGAGGAACTATGATTTGATCTCGTCCTGCCTCCTACAGCCCAGGACCAGCAGGTTTGGGACAGGAAGCAGGGAGGGGCACCGCAGCTGTGTCCACACGGCCTGGACAGGGCTTCCCCTGGGATGTGAGGGGACAGAGGTGGGGTAGGGCAGTGGTGTTTGCTGCCCCCCCCTCCCGGGAGCATTGTGGTCCTCTGTGGGATGGGAGGGTGTTTATTAGGCCTCCATACGGCTGGTCATGAAGGACCTAAAGACAAGGGACAACAGGTGTCTCCTGATGGCAGGGAGAACCTGGAAGGGGGTCCCCAGCAGAGCCCAACCATGCTGGCACCCTGATCTTGGACCCCCAGCCTCCAGAACTGTGAGCAAAAAATTGTGTCATTTATAAACCATCCAATCTACACTATCTTGTCATAGCTGCCCAACAGACTAAGCCAGAAATAACCAACAAGTATTGAAACATAACCACATGCTAAGCATGGTTTTAAGCACCTCGCTCACATTAACTCCTTGAATCCTTGCCATCGTCATATCTAATAGGTACCATTATTATTTTGTCCCCATTCTATAGATGAGGACACTGAGAGCAGAGACCCTGACCCTTCTGACCATGGTTGAACTCCAGCACCCAGAACGGTAGGAATTCAACAAACGCGTCTGCTTCATGGCACCAAAATACACTCTGATGTGGAGCCTGGGGGCCAGCAGCCTCCCTGGAGACACAGACTGAGACTCTCATACCCCCCACCCCCGCCCTCCTTCCTTCCACGCTTATTTTCCAAGGCCAGCAAAGTGCTGCATTTTCGTATAGAGAGAAATCAGATTTAGGTTTTGCCCCCAAGTAGATCATAATGACAGTTTAATATGCAGAGATAACCTATGGGTAAAAATCATGGCAAAATAATAAGAATTACAAAGAGAAGCAAACAATGGGCTGTAATAATTTTCTCATTCATTCATTCATTCCCTCAAGGAGCATTCATCAGGCCTAGCCCTGGGATGCAGGGATAAGAGGGACGTAGGCCCTCCCGCTTCTGGTGGGAGGAGGCAGTGGCTGCCCCCTCCAGGGTAGCAAAGACCTGGGTGGAGCCACCAAGGAGAGCAGGCCCCAGGCCAGAGTCTTGTCCCCATCCCCCAACTCTCCCCTCTGCCCTGTGGGTACTTTCTCCAGAGCTGCCTCCAGAGTGCAGCCTGCGGGGCTCTGGTCTCTGCTGAGAAAAGAGCTGCCAGTGGACCTTGTCCTGGGTCTTATGGTTGGCTGACCCCTTTCAGTGTCCCTCTGGCCTCCCTTTCTCCCCCTGTGATGGCTGGCAGAGGGCCCCAGGCTCCTGGTCTGGGTGCACGCTCAGGCACCTGCTCCCTCATACAGATCCTGCCACAGACAGCAAGGCCGCTCCTCCCACTGGCCTGCGTGGCTCTGTGGGGTGATTGATGGGGCTGCTCCTGTTCTGGGTCCCCAAGAGCGCCTTTGAATAATAACTTGGCAAAATTACCCTCTTTTTTTTTTTTTTTTTGCTCATCCTATTTCTGATTCATTTGCTCTTTCTAAGTCATTCGTCTCTTTTGAGTTACAGAAAGAAAAGAGGAAGAAGAGGAGGGAGGGGTCACAGGTGCAGAGGACCACGAGCCCCACCTTCCTGTCTCATGGAGGGGCTGGACACATGGGCCTGTCTGCCTCTAGGACGTCGCTATTGCACCTGACCTCCGCCCACAGGAGGAGAGCCAGCATGGCAGGTAGGGGAGGTGGGGGAGGCTGGCTCTACTCACGGGAGAGATCCTGCCTGCCTGCAAGGATGTCAGGGATTTCCCAGCCTCAAGGGGGAGCGGGAACAAGGGCAGGGAAAGGAAGGAGAGATGGGGGCACGAGGGGGTCCTGTCAGCTTACCAACACCTTCGCTGATCACCTGCTACATACCAGGTGCCAAAAGACAGACAGACAGACTCTGTTCCTGCCCTCGAAGGGGTCGCCAGGCTAGTAAATAGGTAAGTACCTACAGAAGATGCCCGAGCAGAAGTAGGTCCCAAGCCATCATACAGAGGAGGCTGTTCTTTCTGTGACGAGAGGAACCAGGCAAGGCTGGCTTCACAGATGGGCTGTGAGGAAATGTTCTGGAACTTCAGTCTGAAGGTGGGGAAGGGTGCTCTGCATGTCTACAGAGGCCAAGGTGTGAAGGTGGTCTGTCTGGAAGGAGTTCTGCTACATGGTATTTTCAGAGCGCAGAGAGGGAGATGGCCATTGGCAAGACACAAGAGGTCGGGAAGAGCCAATGATAACAGGGCTGCAGATCTTAACCGAGTGCCTAGCTTATGGGAGAGGCCCGTGTGCCTGTTACAGGGCTTGGATTACCGCAAAAGGACAGTTATCCAACAGGAAGATTTGTGATTAGATCTACAACAGTTGGGGGGGGGGGGTTGGAGTGGCTGGGAGAGGCTGGAGGCAGGGAAACCAGCCAGGAGGCTGCTTCAAGAATCCAGGCAAAAGGCTGTCGGAGGACTGAACCTGGGCAGCGCCAGCAGGGGAGGGAATGGATGTGAGAAACCTGTAGAATGTCCTGTGGACTGGGCTTGGTGATTGGCTGGGGGTGAAGGATGGGGGACATAGACATACCTAGCAGTGCCACCAGCTGAAACAGGAACCATAGCCACAGAAACATTCATGACACACGGCCAAGCGCCTGCCAGGTGATAGCGTTTTTCCAGTCCCAGAGACACAGAGACGAATCATTCATGTCTCCTGAACGCTCTTCAGGGCATTTAAAGACAAGCTTAATTTATATACAAAACTCGTATCCCTCCACATTTGCGTGCATCTCAGAACTTCTTTAGCAAAAAATGTACCCTTTTCTCGCCTGCCACACAGAAACTCACTACGTATTTTTCTTTATTTTGTTTTCTCCAGCAGGCTACACTCACCCAAGTGGGATGATTCAAGATGACCCCATTGGTCCGTGGGCGGGAGCAGGGAGCCCACTTGGGGCCGATTCCACAGGGCTCGGGTTGGGAAGCTGGAAGCTGCAGAGTCAAGTCTCCTTCCAGCCATCTCCACCAGTCAGCTTGAGTATTTTTCCCCCTGGGATGGATTTCCCCGTAAAATAAATGTCTTGTCTGAATTAATCTTATTTTTAAAAGGAGAGAGTCATCATATTGTAAAGACAGATCATAAAAAGATGCATCAATCTGTCAGAAGGCTGGTTACGACGAGTGTTTGTTTAGCAGAAACAGTGCCCCCCTCCCCCTGACTCCCTGACCCCCCAGCCTCCCAGCTCCCAGCACACCAGTCCCCAGCATCTGGACTGTGAGGCTGGGCTGTTGCTGTGCCCAGCCCCGTGCAGTCAGCTTCTCCTGCGTGCCTGGGGCCCCTGCAGTCTGTGCGGACCAGCTTTATTCCTTAGACCAGCTGGGGCCCACCGGCTGGCACACTGAATCCCTGCACGCAGCTACCTCCCTTTTCAGCAGAGGCCCAGCAGCGCCTCCAGCTGGAGAGGCCAGTCCCACTGCCCAGCCGCGTCCCAGACACTTTCATTTGGGAGCTCCTCAGTATCCAGGATCTTAATGGTACTTCAAATCTCTCTATTTTGTTTATTCTTGAAAAAACAAACAAACACAAAACTATATAGGCCTTCACCTAAGGACATAGATTAGGAGGGAAAAGAATCACACAAGCAATTCCTGAAGAGCTGGGGGTAAAATTCCTATACCATAAGGTGAAACATTACAAGGAAATACATGAATGCGCAAAATAAAAGAGGAACATGTGAAAGTCCTCCTTTACCTTCTCCACTGTTGACCACTGGGAATATTTGGTGTGTTTCCTGCCTTCCAATGCATTTCTACCAATTTTCCCTTGCTCTATATACACGTGTCGTTTATTTTGGGTTATGTGAGGTTTTTTTCTTTTTCCTTTTACTTAATATCCTTTTTAAAAAAAACTATAAAATCTACAGCCATTTGTCATTAAAAACTTCAAACTTTACAGAGGGGTAGAAGATAAAAAGGAAAAAAAAAAACCCACAAAAACAAACCTCAAACAATACCCTTTCCCTGTCCCTCCATTCCCACTCCCCAAAGCAAACAGATGAGAAACATATATTTTTTGCGTATTTCTTAAGAAAGGATTATGCATATACCAGCACTTAAAAATATTCATCCTTCAGGGACGCCTGGGTGGCTCAGTTGGTTGGACGACTGCCTTGGGCTCAGGTCATGATCCCGGAGTCCCGGAATCGAGTCCCGCATCGGGCTCCCAGCTCCATGGGAAGTCTGCTTCTCCCTCTGACCTTCTCCTTGCTCATGCTCTCTCTCACTGTCTCTCTCTCAAATAAATAAATAAAATCTTTAAAAAAAAATATTCATCCTTCATCTGTTCATCCTGCAGGTGAGGAAGCGACAGCTCAGAGAGGTTCCAGGGCAGATGCAAGGTCACACGCTGACTGGGACAGAGGCAAACTTGGCAGCCAGTGCCCTGATTTCAGAGAGCAAAGGTCCTTTCTCCACACATCTCCAAGGTGTTCGCCCACCGCCAGTCTTGTCTCTAATCCCTCCCTAATCTTGACTCTGCCCCGCTGTGACACCTCGCACCATTGCCACTGGTTGTCACCCTCCCCTCCCGAGAACGCTCGTGGGCTCTTGGCGTGTTGTTGGTCTGGGTGGGCCTGACTCAGGGCTACAGGAGCACCTGCTGTCTCTGTCAGAGCTGTCCTCAGAGCAGAGCAGCCTCATGGAGCCTGGCCAAGGGATTCCTTCAGTGGGCTCGAGTTCACGCCTTGGTTTCCCAGATTAAAATGACGGCTAGGTGCAGAAGACCTTTCCTTCCCAAGGATCATTCCAGTTAAGTAGGATCTGTGCCTTGTGGGAGTCGACATGCGGGGTAGGCCTTCTGCCGCTCCCTCTGTGCTAGATTCTGGGGCTGCAGGCCTGGCTGTGGGGAGCTGACAGTGCGGGGAGCTCGCACTCACCTAATGCACCTTTTATCTGTAGTTAGCCTGTGTTCCTTCTGTTCCTTTTCTGTGTGCCCTCCTTAGCCCTCTTAGACCCACAAATGTCTAAGGAGGAAAGTCAGTCAGCCATACAGATGCGTTTGTTTCTTGTTGATGGTGGGAGGGCCCCCATCTGGACATCCAGGCAATATCCAGATGGACAGACCCCACATTTGATCCTGCACCTCCAATGATAGGAGGTGGCAGAGCCCCAGGGCAGAGCCTGGACCTATGCTCAGCCAGGCCTATGCTGACCTTATAGATGGAAACTTGGGAAGCCGCAGAACGTGGACAGTGGGTCCAGGGAGGGAGGGATGGGGGGAGTGCATGGTAGGGAGAGGGTCTGTATGAGCATCTGTGAGGGGCTGTTAGGGAACGGCAGCTAGAGGACTCTGATCTTGAAAACGAATACTCTTGACTTCACAGATCCACCCACCTCTGGGCCTCGAGGTGTTGCCTAGAGCCAGGGCTTCAGGATGGGGCAGAGTCTGCTCTGGCAGGTCTTAGGTTCACTGCTGCTCAGGAACCGGTCTCCCTCCCAGCAAGCAAAACCTCCAAGATCTCTGATTCCGCAGCGCCCTCCAGTGGCTACCTGGAGTATGTCTGGTGAGAAAGCCTTAGGACTCGTGTGATCCTAAGTCAAACATGTGGACCCTTAATGGATTTTAGAATCTGTATTCAAGTTCCTCTATCTGCTCCCACTGTCTGCATGATACAAAATTCTAGGTGAACAGAGAGAAGGAGACAGACAGAGAGACAGAGAAGTCCTATGCTAAACGGACTCCGCTCTGCCAACTTTCCAAATGACTTTGGCGCATTCCCAATGCATACCCCAGCCCTAAGTCAGGACACCCTCTTAGTTAACTTCTCCACTGCAGGGAGTGACAAAACATGCTCTAAAATGCATCAGAAAAACAAGGGGCACTGAAGGATAGAGAGAGGGATAGATGGAAAATATGCAGAAAAGCAAATATAGCAAAACGCTAACAGAGGAATCCAGCAACTGGGTAACCGTCCACTGTACAATTCTTTTAGTTATCTTTATGTTTGAAAATTTTCATAAGAAAATGTCAGGATAAAATCCTGAATGATTGTGGTGATTAAGCAGGTGTGGGACCACTGTTGTAGGGGAAGCCTCCCTCAGAGGAATTTTGGAGGGGCAGTGGCCTGGGAAGCCCCCTCTGGCCTGGGAAGCCCCTCTGCACTTCCTTCTGGAGCCGCTGGCCTCTGGCCTGGTCAGTTTCTCAGCAATCCCAAATGCACCACACTTTTCCCGGGGTCTTGAAGGAAGTCCATCTGCCCCGGGCGCTCCTGCTCTGGGGGTGGAGTGGGACAAGGTGGGTCCTCTGAGGCTGGTCTCTGTGGGGCATGGGAGCAATATGGTCAAGCTGGTTGGCAGTGTGAGTTGGGCAGAACTGGGAGAAATGAGGCTAAAAGTTCTCCTGGAAGAATTTGAAGCTGAACTGCTCACAGTGGCCCTTGAGCACCTTGGCCAGGGCTGGGGAGCCACAGAAGAAGACCTGCATCTTGCCCTTCTTCTCAGCAACCACCTTCTGGAACACCTGAGCCCACACGGGGTAGGAGAGAGCAGAGGGAGGGGAGTGAGCCTGTGGACCCGCTCAGGGACACACCCAGCTAGGGCTGACGACATAATGGGTCAGCAGCGATGTCCCTCCATCCCCATGAGGAACTCCAAGGCACAGCTGCGTGGCTTCAGAGTGCAGGGTCCAACATGCATTCTTTTGGGGGGCCACTTACTCTACCCCTAACCTGACCTAGACCCCAGGAAGGGGCTGGACCAGAAGACCCAGGCCCTCCATTCCCGGAGCACAACTGCAGGGAGACTGTGCTGTTGGGGGACAGCGACAGGGCCCCGTGGGCACACTGAACCCTGACTGCCTGGACATCCCGCTAGTCCTCCCCTGGTCACATGCCTCCACTGAAATGTCTCTTTCCTAAACTCTGGCCATTCCCCCAGTGAAGACCCTTTCCCACCCCAAATTCTGCTTACGGAGGCCATTGCCAAAAGCCCTCCTTGGTGCCCAAGCACCAGTGAAGTCCTCTTCCCTCACTCTCTGGGCATGATCATTGCCCATGGATTGAAAAGCAGTAACTTCTGATACCTCACACTAACGGCCCTCTGACTGGCAAGTACTCAGGGGGGAAGAGAATCTAAAAACCAATCTAAGAAACAAAATAAAGACTGCAAACTTTTGTTCCTTTGGGCCTCAGTATTTCCATTTGTACTGAGAAGGATAGGACTTGGTGCTTCCCCAAGATCCTGTCTACTCAGGACTTCTGACCCTGATTCCCAGGGAGTCAGGGCTGGGGGAGGCCTAGGAGGTCAAACTGACTAACTTCTTCGCAGAACAGATGGGGAAACTGAGCCCAGTGATGGAACAAAGAGATCCAGTCATGCTGCCAGTGATCTTGGTTGGATCCTGGCCCCTGGCCTCATGCTCGGTCCCTAGCTGCTCATCCCCAGTCTCCCAGCGACTGCCTTAGGATCTCTGCCCCAATGGCCCCTGCAGGCAGTGGGGCTGTCGCTGGCCTTTACCTTGTTCCAGTCAGGACGCCCAGGCTGGGTGCGTGTCTGGAGGCCTGTGATGGAGTCCTTCTTCTCCTTCTTGGCCAGGAGGTCGAGGGCCATCTGCAGGCCAATGGCCTTCATGTCATTCTTGCCCAGTGCAGAGGTCATATACATGTGCAGCTCCAGGAAGGGGTCTGGGTGATGGGAAGCAAAGGCGGCACTGAGGGGCTCGCGCCCGTAATGGGGACCAGGGCTTGGAGCGAGACCATGAGGGCTCCGGGCTCACACCTTCGGTCCACCAGCGCTTTAGAAGGAAAGCTGGCCCACTGCTGGGGCGGGGCCTGCTCTGAGCCAGGCGCACGGTGTGACTGTATCCACAGTCCGGCCTGCACCCCACGGCCACCTCAGGACTCGAAGGGGAAACGCATTCCAGGGGAGCATGGCAGTCCTTGGGCTCTGAAGCTCATGCCCTGTCACACCTTGTGGTGTCTGTTCCATTTGGTTAGGGACACAGGCCAGGCACAGCCGAAAAGCTGAGACCAAAGGGTCAAGGGTTGAATGAAGGGGTCAGGTGGCAAAGGGTACTGAGCTACAGAGAATGGCTGCAGCAGACAAGGGGCTTTCTGGGACCGTGGGGATTGGGACAGGTCTCGGAAGAGGGGCACAATTCAAAGCTAGGGTGGGATGCGGGAAAGGAGAGCATCCTGAGGAGGGGGGGCAGATGAGCCAAGAGTGAGAGGCTGGAAGAGATGTGGTGTTTGTGGGGAGTGACATGACTGCCCACCTAGAATACAGGATCCTTGAACGGGAGCAAAAGGAGATGGGAGAGAGGAGACCGGACGCACACTGAGGCTGGAAGGGAAAGGGCCTTGAATGCCCAGCTGGCAAATGGGGGGCAGGTAGTGGGTATCAGAGTGGGGTGTGGCAGGATGAGAACAGCATCCCAGAAGGGGAGCCAGAGGGCAGGAGGGACAGGGCAGAGGCTGGCCTGGCTCTGCCTGGACACAGACCTGGACACAGTGGGATGCCTGTAGTGGGACGGGTTTGCTAAGATCTTGATCCCTTTGGCTCACAGGGCAATTTGAGCTCCCTGATAGGCACCTCTGTGCTCAAGCAGTTTCTTCCATTTTCCCTGATCTGGCAGACTAATGTATCATTTTCCACATGGGCCACGACAGGGAAGAGGCTGGCAATACCATCCTCCACTTGAGCATTGGTCCAAGCCAGAGATGACGGGGCCTGATCTGGGACGTTGGGGCTGTGAGCGGATGATCATGCCATCCTTCTCCTCTCCCAAGACTAAAGGATCCCTGCCATCCTGGCTGGCTCTCTATTGTTTCATATGTTGCCATTAGCTCCCTTTTCCTTTGGCTTGAGGTCTCAGTCACTGTTAAAATGCAAATGGCCCTAGGAGGGAGAATATATTTTGTTTCACATACCACTTAACTTGAGAGAGCCCTGACCCTTCTTCCCCTCCCTCAGAGTCCTTAACCCCCAGAGAGGGGGCCAGGGAGAATGACACTGTGGTAAGAGGGAGAAGAAGGAGCTCTGGAGAATGACCCGACATGGTTTCCACCCCTGCCAGAACTGTTGTGTTTGAGATAGTCATTCCAATCTCTGGGACACTCTCTTAAAAGAATCATCCAAAAGAAGGAAATAAACTATGTACACAAATATATTAATTGCAGCTTTATATATGATAGTGGAGAATCAGAACAAATTTACATTATCCAGTAGCAGGAGCATGGTGGACCACTGACCTATCATTCATTGTAGAGCCATTAAATACCACTACTACTTAATTAAATACTACTACTACTACTACATTAAATACTGCTGATACTACTACTACTTCAATACTACTACTACTAAATACTGCTACTACTACCATTGCTACTACAGCTACCATTACTTCGATTTTAATTACTACTACTGCTACCGCTACTATTACTACTGCTGCTACTAATGCTAATGCTATTGCTACTATAGCTACTATGATGACTATGACTACTGCTACTCTCACTATTGCTACTACACCTACTACCACCATTACTACTAGTGCTACTACAACTACTGTTATAACTGCTGCTGCTACTACTGTTACTACAGCTATTGCTACTACGATTATTACTACTACTGTTGCTAATGCTACTATTGCTACTATTTCTACTATAGCTACTCTACTATGATTATTACCACGATAGCTACTACTACTAAGCTACTACAGCTATTACTATTGCCACTACTGCTACTACTATTGGTACTACTGCTACTACTACCATTACTACTTATATTACTACTGCTACTACTATTGCTAGTACTGCCACTACTACTATTACTACTACTACTACCATTGCTACTACAGCTGCTGCTACTACGATTGCTACTACTGCTACTATAGCTACTGCTACAACTACTATTGCTACTACAACTACTGCTACTCCTATTGCTACCACTGCTACTGTTGCTACTACTGCTACTATTACAATTACTTCTGCTGCTGCTTACTTTACTGAGCAGTTATTAAGCTCCAGTTCCATGTGCCACACAGATGATCTCGTTGACTCCTCATGACAACCCTGTGAGGTGGGTACTAGCTCCATCCATATTTTTCGCACAAGGAAATCAAAGCAAAGCAGTTAAATAATGTCCCCAAGTTTTGAGAGTTACTATGGGATAGAATAAAGATTCAAACTCAAACAGAATATTTGAAGCTTAAGCTGTAGAAATTAAAAGCAATAAGCCACAGATTCTTGAACTCAAACCTTGGTAAATAATTAGAGTTGAAATCAGAAGTCACGGGTTTCTGTTGTAGTTAATGAAAAACCCTGGAAGAAATTTGAGGTAATAAAGTTGTTGACTCAAGTGGCTTTGGGACTACAAAGCACCAGGTTTGCTGTTATCCTTTGTTTACACAGATTATGAAGAAGCAAATAGCAAATATTTATATACCAGTAACCAGGAAATTTAAATGAAATCTAAACTTCCCCCCTAGCTTGTCCTAGTAAAATGGAGTTTCTAATAAATTAATATACATAAAAGCATTGAGAATGAATTTGAGGCTCTATAAATATCTGCTATAATTGTTATTTACAAGAAAAGGCGAAGAGCTTCATTGCGACATTCTAGAGTTTACCAGTTCTGTGTCAAACATGTTGACTTGCGCTTTAGGGCTTTGAATGTCTGTTATTCTAAACTACATCTGATTGAATGTTTCTTATAAAAAAAAACCATGTTTGATTACTTGAACTTATAAACTATTTATCATGGAATTTTAATTCACTCATGGCAGCCTTAGGATAATTAAACAGTCAAACAAGATCCGGTTCCACTGAACTCAACCAGCATAATACCCCACCCCCTGCCAATTCTCTAAAGTTAGAAACATACCTAAAAATATCCCTCCTCATATTAATTATTCTGTAAGTAAAACACAACAACGATTCTAACAGATTCACTTTAAAACACAGTACAAAATCTCAGTATTCCATGAAGATGTCCTGTGAAGACTATGACAAGCCCAGAGAAACATGCCATCGTACAGACTAAGCCTTGGCTTAGCACAAAGCATAGGCAGCAACACTCGGGGGCAGGGAGGGGAAGATTGTGGGGCTGGAGAAGGACAATCACAAGACTCATTTTTGGTGAAAGTATAAAAGAAGGGACCAAACAGGAAAGTAACTCGTACACGCTGAGCTGTTTAACCTGTACCTTATGGATGGCCATCTCATCAGGAAAAATACCGAGCATTCAGCCCCAATCACTACCTATGCCTCTTCACCTGTTCGTCTCTACTGGCAGATTATGTACCTTAAAAACTAATGTTGGAGGGGCACCTGGGTGGCTCAGTCAGTTGAGCATCCGACTCTTGGTTTCAGCTCAGGTTGTGATCTCAGGGTCGTGAGATCGAGCCCTGCGTCAGGCTCCATGCTGAGCAGGGAGTCTGAGGGAGTACTTCTATCTTTGTCATTAGTTGTTAGGGAAATGCAAATTAAGAGCACACTGAGATACTGTTACATACCCACTAGAATGGCTAAAATGAAAGACACTGCCGAGATCAAGTGTTGGCAAGGTTGAAAAGCTACTGGAACTCTCGTCCACTGCTGATGGAAACACAGAAATTGGAAAACTGGTTTGGCAGCGTTTATAAAATTAAACTTAACACATACCACACTACCCAGCAAATACGTCCACACAAAGACTTGTGTGCACATACGCAGAGCAGCTTTATTCTGAATGGCCAAAAAGTGGAAATAACTCTAACATCTATTCACAAGTGAATGGCAAAGCAGATTGTGGTATATCCACAAAACAGCAAAGGAATTAACTATTTTCTAATACCTGCAGCAACATGGGTAAGTCTCAAAGATATTATGTTAAGTGAGAAAAGTTAGAAAACTGTGACTGTCATATGATTCCACTTACTGGAGATTCTAGAAAAGGCAAAACTATAGTGATCAAAAGCAGATCAGATGTTGCGGGGAGCTGCAAAAGGGGACAGGGCGTTGATGCAAAGGAGGATGAGCAAACTTTGGGGGCGTGGTGATAGAAATGCTCCATGTTTTGATTGTGGTGGTGGTTACACAGTTGTACATACGTGTCGTAATGTCACTGTATTTACTGTAAACTTTTATTGGTGAATGTTATCCTATGTAAATTATCCCTTAAAAAAAGCCAAAAAAAAAAAAAAAAGTGTGAATAAGAGTGATCTGATGTACATTCCTGGGGAGGGGCACCTGGGTGGCTCAGTCAGTTCAGCGGCTGCCTTTGGCTCAGGTCATGGTCCCAGGGGCCTGAGATCGAGTTCTGTGTTGGCCTTCTTGCTCAGCAGGGAGTCTGCTTCTCCCTCTCCCTCTGCACCCTGCTCTCTCTCTCTCTCTCTCTTTCTCAAATGAATAATAATAATAATAACAAGATGTATGTTCCTGGGCCCTGCTCTCAGAGATCCTGATTTGGAAGTCTGGGATGAGGCTCAGGAATCTAAATTTTCATCAAGTGGTGGGCAACTGGGTGGCTCAGTCGTTAAACGTCTGCCTTCGGCTCAGGACATGAACCCAGGGTCCTGCGATCAAGCCCTGCGTCGGGCTCCCTGCTCAGCCAGAAGCCTGATTCTTTCTCTCCCTCTCCCACTCCCCCTGCTTATATTCCCTCCCTCACTGTCTCTCTCTGTCAAATAAATAAATAGAAAATCTTAAAAAGATAAATTTTCAAGTGCTCATTGTGAATTAAAAGAAATACCACAAAAGAGGGAAATTAGAAAAAAAGGATATATATTTTTGTAAATGTAAATAAGAAAAAAACATCAGGAGATCCTTTAAAATGCCTGGAATAGTTTGCATAGCTGGATGGGATTATGAATAACTTTTTCTCCTCTTTTTTTGGTTTTGTAAATGTTACATTTTAGTGGTGGAAGAAAAACCATTCCTCTCTCCCCCACATTTTTGATAGAAATAGGATAATTTAAACACTGTCTTAAACCACCCCCCCAACCCCGAGCCCAAACCCCCACCCTGCTGCCATCCTCCTCAGGCCCTGTCCCTCTCCTACCCTCTTGGGTCATCTCGGCCTGGTCCATCTCCAGCTTGGTCAGCAGGCTCACAAACCACTCAAAAGACTGCTGGTCTCGGTTGATCCAGATGAAGTCCTCCTGGGGAGACAGGCCCTTCTGTTCAGGGTTGGCCCTGCCTCGTTCAGGGCGTGCTCACATCTGTGATCCCCAGCGCCTAGATGACCACCCCTGTGAGGTCAGGGCACACGCTATCATCCCCATTTAATGGAGGGGAAAACGGAGGCTTGCAGGGGTAGGAACCTTGCCCAGGTCACAGAGCAGCATGGAATCAGGACCCAAGTCCCTGACTGGGAGGTCAGGATTTTCTATAATAACCTCTTGTTAATAGCAAGCAGTGTGCTGAAATATTAAGCTTAGGAAGAAGGCAGAAGGACATTACTTATTTTCCCCCTACAAGCTCTTTTAAGTGGCCTATAGGAAATAATGCATTTTCAAAAGGCAAACATTTTCATTTTTAATACCACCACCAGGTGATGGCTAGGTTATAACTGGATCCCAGCTGCCTGACTTTTAGGTTCCAAGGTCTTTAGTGGAACTCCACCTTCAGGTCCCAGAATGCCTCTCAGAGGTAATGGGTGGAGGCTTGGACACATGGGAGGCACGAGGAGAACACGGGGTGTTGAGGGAAGCACAGGGACCAGCCATTCCAAGCGGGAGGGAGAGTCATCTGTCCCTCCCCTGCATCTGCACAGGAGAGCTCGCTCTGGGCAGGGAGATTCCCAGGGGAGAGGGTCCAGAAGCCTGCCTGGAGGAGGCAGTGCTTACCTTTCGGAGCTTCATGTCCTCATCCTGGATGCTATCCATCCAGAAGTGCTGGCAGCTGGGGCAAATGTGCTTCCTCTTCTGGTGCCTGAGGAGAGGCAATGAGTGATTTTGAATTTGGGGCAGATATGAGACTTCTCAGACCAAAGAACAGTGCAGGGGTTGGGGGAAAAGGGTGAGGTGGCAGGGCCTGCCCTATGAGGAAGGGGAGGATTGAGAGCCAAAAGAGAGAGGGAGGAGGAACCGGGGAGGAAAGAGAAAACAGGGTGAAAGGAGAGAAGGGAGGAGCAAGGGAGAGGGAAGAAGTGGGGTGCTTCTTGGGACTCTGCCCCAGGAGACAGGCAGGGGTGGCAGCCTGTCCACCCACCGGTACATGATGCTCTGTAGGATAGAGGCAAAAGGGGTGATGCCGATGCCTGCCCCGATGAGTACCGCATGCTCAGAGACAAAGATCCTGCGGGTGGGGGTTCCGTAGGGGCCGCTGATGTAGCACTGTGAACGGGAGGACATTGCAGGAAACAGAGGGCTGGGTGCCTGGAGAGCTGGAACCCAAGGCTTCAGCACCCCCCGTTACATGCAGGCAGTCACCTGGGCCTCAGTGGCCCCCACTGTAGCGCTCAGAGCACAAGTCTGGGAGAGCCCTGGGATGTGAGAAGGCAGAGCTGGTGAGAATGGAACCCAGCGCCTGCAAAGGGATGGGTTTGGTCCCCTTCTCTGGATGCTGGGGACTTGGAGAACTGGGGTACCTAGGGCTTCTTTTCCTCTGGTTGCAGCATGGGG
This sequence comes from Enhydra lutris kenyoni, assembly GCF_002288905.1. Lineage (NCBI taxonomy): Eukaryota > Metazoa > Chordata > Mammalia > Carnivora > Mustelidae > Enhydra > Enhydra lutris. The sequence continues at coordinate 21,403,980 of NW_019154115.1, read as the reverse complement.
CACGTCCACCCGCCAGACCCTCTTACCTTGATGTTACAAAGCAGGTGGTTCTCAGAGGACATCTCAGAGACCTGCAGGGAGCAGAGAGCTGTGGGTGGATCAGGCAATTCTCAGAGGCAACCCAGCCCTTGTTGGTCTGAACAACTTTACAAAAAGGGAACTGTTGTTTTCTGCCCCAGGCATTCCAGGTAGCCCTTCTAAGGGAGAATGTCAGTGATGTGCTGGTAAACTGACTCTTCCAAAAAAGAAAACATCACCAAACAACTGATTGGTAGTGTCTGGAGATTTCTGGTATAAATGCTGCCATCGTGGCTTCTGATGTAATAACTGTGTCTCATGACTGGCTCTTAAAGCTCCTGAATATCTAACGATGGGCTCTTGTGGTCCAATACAAGGCAGCCTCGGGAGTGCCTGGAGAACACTCACTCACCCCCAGTCTCCAGCCACTCTTATAACTTTTGTGTTTCTGATGCACCGCTGGCTTTGAACATTCTCTTCCCTTGACCTAGAACACCCTCTCCTCTTCCCCAGCCGGCAAATTCCTGTGCAGCCTTCAGAGTCCAGTTCACTTGAAGCAGCTGCTGCCCCTTGAAGCTCTATCCAGATGCACCAGCCAGAAAAGCCTGGGCTGGCCTGGCTCACAGCTCCACCCTGCCCTTGGGACCCTGTTCTGGGCCTGCTGATGGGAGCCACTGAGGGCAGGGAGCAGGCCTCCTCTGTCTGCTTTGCCTGAGTGCTCCAGGCCCGAGCACACAGCAGACTAGATCTGGGAGGTCAGGGGATTTCCTTTCACAAGGTGAAGGAAGCAGACCCCCCACCAAACAGGCCTCAGGGGCCTGGGTAGCTCTTTGTCTGGTGCTGGAAGGCAGAGTTAGGAGTGACCTTCATAATCATCCAGAGAAAATCCTCATTTCACTGAGGAGGAACGCAGTCTCAGAGCGTGGGGATGACCTGCCGCAGTTCCCAAAGAGCTCAGGGTAGAGCTGGGTCTCCCGCTGATTGTCCAGGGCTCATCCCATGATGGCACATTGCTTCTTTGTGTGGGGTCCTCTGCATACTGCATCCCCCATGGTGTCAGCTTGAACCACTGGTGTCAGAGGTGCTCTGGACAAAAGCTACTGTCCTTCAAGACTCCCGATTGCAAGGAGAAAGCCTATATCATGGTTAGCGATCTTTGACATGCAACACTCACCAGTCCCACCTCTTTTTTTTTTTTTTTTTATTTTACAAAGTAAGAAAGAGAAAGCGTATGAAAGAGAGTCCAAGAGAGAAAGAGGAGGAGGAGTGGAGCTCAGCTTCAGGCTTGGAGCACGAGCAGGCTGGAACATCGGGCAAGAATGGAGTCACATGGGTTTTTATTGATTTTGCTTCTAGGGTTATCTTCCAATGATGGCACATGCTACTAGTTTGCCATTAAAGCAGCCATCTCAAGCAGCCTTTTAGATACAATGAAGTTGAAAGTGTTGTTGGGGAGTAAAGAGAGATGCTAGGTTGGAAAGATTCTCAGTGGGGAATGACTGGCAAAAGTTCTGAAGGGGGTGCGCCAATGCCTGGTTATGGGAACACCGTGTCCTGCGCATTTCCTATGTGTGGCTTGCCCTTAAGGATCTCTCTCCCGAGTTCCAAGGACTCACCACCCCTGGGAGGTAAACACCCCAGCTTCCCGCCTCCAGCCCCAGCTTCCGCAGCCTTACTGGGCCCAGATGGGCTGGGGCTCCCCGCTGGGCTGGAGCCCCTTCCTCAGTCCCTGTGCCTACCAGGGCTTGGTCTCCCTGCTGTGGAGTTCCCTTGGGCCTGTAGGAGGTCAGCTCCACAGTGACGTCCCTGCTGAAGGCCACTGCTCCCTGTGCCGAGGTTCCCGAATGCATGGGCTGGCTGGGCAAGCTCTGTTTGGTTTCAAAGTGGAAACTGCTTTGTTATTTAAATCATGAAATCAATACATGCTAGTTTGTAGAGATTCCCATGTTATAGTACATGCAAGAATAAAGTGAAAAAGTACCCTGAATAAAGCGGAATAGCTCCTCTAAACATTTTTCTAGGTCCTTCCAGACTTTTACTTACACACACACACACACACACACACACACACACAGTCGCATGCACACACTCTTGCATAAACGAAACATACCGCTTTCTAACCTGCCTTTTCCACTTAGTACATCTTGACTAGTTTTCCATGCTAATGCATATGCAGTTACATAATCTTTTTTAAGGGACTTACTATTCCCTGAAAAGGATGACCAGTGATTTATTTAGCTACACCCCTATTGTTGGGCATTTCAAGTATTTCCATTTTCTCATTTTTGTTAACAACTGCCACATATAAAATAGCACCTTTCCTGTCTCTATCCCTCTCCCCCGATTTATTTTTCTTCATAGCATTTATTTTCACTTGACACATTATGCATGTATTTTGTTTGTTTATTGTCTGTCTCTCCTGCCAGAAGGTCAGCAGGGACCGTTCAGTTTTGCTTACTGACAGGTCCTCAGCACCTAGAACAGTCCTTAGAAAACCGTAGGTGCTGTGCTCGATAAATATTTGCTCAATGAATGAATGAAAACGGTGATTAATGCACTTCCTGTGCAACTCTCCAATTAACTAGTCCTAAAAATGGAAATGCGGGGCCAGTGGGTCCACATATTTAAGAGGCTGACACGTGTGGCCAGACCATGTGCCAGAAAGATTGTGCCAATTTATTCTTCAGTGGTGGTGCCTGAGGTCCCAAAGAAACACAGCCTTTAAGGAATCTATTCACTGTTTCCTGAGGTGCAGGAGTCACCTGGTTTGGAAAGCCAGCTTCCTCCGTCCAGAGAACGTCCTGCTTGTTTCTACCTATCCCTTCATTTCCCAAAGCTGTGCATCTTTCTAGAGGGATGCCAGCCTCTGGTCTGGACTGGCAGGATTCTGCCTCATTTTCTTGCCTGGACTTTAAGTTCCACAAGGGCATGGCAGGGCTGAGCCAGGCCTGGGACTTCTTTTCCTTTGACCCTGGGCAGGGTTTTCCCGTATTAACACATCTCCCAGGGGAGTGGTATTGTCTACTAGGTTTGTGTCCAGACACCTTCAGCCTCCTTTGTCTGTTTTGTACTGTGATCTCGCTGTATTCCTCCAAAACCTCCCAGAGCCTGCATTCATTCCAGACACTGGCAACTTGCCGGCTTTGTGAGTTTCATCAGGGCTCAGAAGATAACAATGGCGCCACTGCTGCTGCTGACGGGGACGATGGGGGGGTCCATGGGGACCCTGCTGTCCAGTCAGCTCAGTACTTTACCTGCATCCATTCCATCCTCGGTCCTTTAAAAGAATCGTGTGAGCAAGGGAGGCCAAGGATGGGGGCCTCCTCCAGTTCGTTGATGAATACGCTAAAGCTTGGTGAGGCCAAAGGGTGTGCAAGGCCGTACAGTTAGAACGTGCTGGAGCAGAGACATGGAGGCAGGTTTTTCTGATCTCAATTTCCTCTCCCTTTCCATTGCCCCCCGGCTTCTGAAGGAGGCCTGGGAAGGACCTGGGGTCCTGGGGGAGGACATCAGCCTCTTGGATCACATAGTTAGTTCACATCTGGTTCACCCTGTGTGGCTGTTCAGCGGGTATATATAGCAGCTGCCCAGGGACAGATGCTCCCCAGCCAAGAAGATAGCAACATGGTCCCTGTGCGGTTTGTCTCCACGGTGGACCCTTCCTCCCCCAAAGCCACTTACCTGGGGCTCCCTCTGGCTCCTTCTCCTCCTCAGACTCCTTGACAGCTGTCCAGAGCCACAGTCCATGGGGCACAACATCTTGAACGATTCATATAGCCTGTTTGTCCAGTGGCCTTCGGACCGAACATGTAGCCAGATGGTGTCTGAGCAATGGGGGAGGGAGGGGGGCTCAGCACTGGCTCCTCCAGCAGGGAGCAGACGTGTCCCACCCCAGGGACTGGAGCTGGGCATTAAGTGCTCAAGTCCCAGACAGAATGTCCTTCCTTGGGTCCCAACCAGAGTCACAGCCCCGAGACTTGGAAATCTGATCTCTCCAGCATGAGATCCATGGAGTCAACGTAAGCCTACAAAGCAAGGGTTTAGTCTCCTCTGCCAAGACAGGGGAGCTCCCTGGAGGTGCGGGCCCTGCCTCCTCTATCAGGCCAGGGTCTCCCCATGGCTAGGACCACTCCCTCCCACATTCAACCAGGGGCCCATCAATGGCTCTGCACACTGGAGGTGTTCAGGCTGTGGTGGGACCAATGGCTTTCATTGTGCCCAGTGCCTGGGATGGAACAGGGGCTTATTCAGGTGCTCTGAGGAGTGGATGACTGTTAGAAGGCAGCATGGGGCAGCTTCTCCTCCGCTGAAGGGCACAAGAGAGAATCCACAACATTAGAGCAAGGTGATCTGGGGCCCAGGAGATGGCAGATTCCAAGCTAAAACCCTGAAGAAAGCCCTTGGAGAAGGGGTCCGATCAATGACGCCTCCGTATAGTGCACACAGTCCTTATAATCACACTAGTATCAGTATACTGGAATACCACGCAGCCACAGAGGAAAGCTCTTATTTTAAAAGAACGGATATGCAAAGACCTTCAAAGACATTCTGTGCATGGAGAAAAAGTAGACTGCAAAACAGTGTGAACGGTGGGATCCATGTAGGCAAAATTCTCTCTGCACCAATAGAGCCACATAGAAATAGTTATACAGGGTCGCCTGGGTGGCTCAGTCGGTTAAGCATTTGCCTTCAGCTCAGGTCATGATACCGGGTTCCTGGAATCGAGCCCCGCATCAGGCACCCTGCTCAGCAGAGAACCTGCTTCTCCCTTTCCCTCTGCCTGCCGCTCTCCCGCTGCTTGTACTCTCTCTCTCTCAAATAAATAAAATCTTAAAAAAAAAAAAAAAAAAGAAAGAAAGAAACATTAAGACAGATCACCAAAAGACTGACAATGGCTTTCTTTGGATGGAATTATTTGAGGAATTTAAATTTTCTTCTGTATATATTTCTATATTGTCTGACTTTTCTGAGAGCAGGCATCTTCTTGAGAAACAGAACAGGAAAGAAAACTTAGAAGAAAACAACCTTCCCTCTCCTGCCAGCACCCCCACCTCTGCCTCATGGTACATGTGAGCCACCACTCAGGGCAGGTGATGGGCAGTCTCAAGTGGGGAACACTTAACCTGGGGCTGCACCCTGAACTGTGGGCACTAGGATTCCCTGGGAGGCTTCCTGAGTAGAACTAAAGCTTTTAATATGGATGGGCCAGAGAAAACAGGCAACCAGCACCCTTTACCCTTCATGGAGTTGAGCAAGGGTCTCACTGTCGTAGGTCATGCAAGGTGTTCCCTGCCAGAGGTGCCGCTTACGGCAGAAAGGCCGATCTCTGGCCTAGGACGAGGGCAGAGGTCCAGGAGCTGGCTCTGATGACAGCCCAGGACTGGAAGCAGGCACACACATGGCTGGGAACCAGAAGCCCACTGAGCGGAGGAAGGGTGAGCTGAGCAGTTCTATGGGTGCTGGGGAGCCAGAGAGAAATGGTTGTGGTCCAGGGATGGGAAGAAGGATTCGAGGGATTCTGCGGCCCTGAGGCTCCACAGGGATGGGGGAAGATGACTGGCCCTCATGTGATCTTCACGGCAGCTCGTCCAGCCCTGGCCTGCCCAGTCAGTAAGTGTTTGGGCATCTGCTTCCTGGTTTTGGAGGGAGCTTTTGGAAGGCGAGACCGGGGGTCTCTGGTCTTGTTCACTCCCGTTTTCCTGGTTCCCAGCCTGCACCTGACGCCCTGCAGAACCCCATACCTTTCTGCTCCGGAGCGCTGCTGATGGTGAAAGGATGCCACTCGTAGCGTGCGATGCTGGGGACGTTCAGGTACAAGTAGTCGCCTGGCCTGTAGTGGAAGAGAGGGGGCCTCTCAATGAGGAGATGGGTGACCTGGGGAGAGAAGAAGGTCAGGGTCATCCGTGTGGGCAAAGCTGCCAGGGGCCCCCTTGGGCAAGAGGGCAAAGGCCGGGCCATCCTCCTCCACCACTACCCAGGTGGACCGGGACGCGAGACCCTCCCGTGCCTGTGAGTGGGGCTCACCCTGCACCCCTCTGCCAGGCTGGGGGCGGGCTGTGATCAGAGAGTGGGAAAGCTGAGATGTGTCTGAAGTGAGGCTCATGGCTTGATCCCACTTCTTAGGGTGTAAACACAGCTTTTAATGGCCCCTTCTCTGTAAACCCCTGACAGCTCTAGCCCTTTGCTAGGAATTTCTGTAGCATTTGGCTGGGATTCCAGCCACTCATGGGCATCTCCCCTGGGAGAATGACACCCTCCTGGACCACAGCTTTGGCTCACTGAGCACTCACTGGGTGCCAGATCTGTGTGAAGCACGGAAAGTATGATCTCTGGTCCTCATGGCCATTCTCAGACATGGATGCCACTCTTTCTCCACTTTATAGATGGGAAGCTAAGGCTCAGAATGGCTAAGGAGCTTGCACAAGCCCACCAGTGAGCAAACTATGGGATGCAAATCTCATCACACTGTCTGAGGCCAGAGCCTTGATATAAAACCCCTCACTCTCCACGGCCACCTCACACTCAAGTGCCTGGAAGTGAGCCCACCTGGAACTGCCTTCCCTTTCCCCACGAATGGCCCTGTCACTCAGACACCTGAGAGAGGTCCTGGGCTCCTTCCTCTCTCCCACCCCTGAATGCACCCGGTGACCTCTTGAGCTTTTCTGTGATAGGCCGCCCCACCCCCACCCCACAGCCCCCATTTAAGGTGAAGGCCCTCATGAGCTCTCATCTGCATATGTGCAATAACCTCCCAAAAGTCCTCACCAAGCCATCTCATCTCCCACAGAGCGACTGCAGAAATCTGGCTGGAATAAAGACCCAACCTAATATGACTGCCTGCCCCCTCCCTACCAGCCTGCTCAGGGGTTCCCCATTGCCTGCAGGATGTGGAGCCTCCTGGCCCACCAGGCCCTGCCCACCCCTTCTTCCTGGCATCCTGGCTCCAGCTGAGCCAAATTACATTACTCACAAATTACATTACCCACAACCCGGTGCCTTTGCTGGTGCTGTTCCTTCTCCGGGAGTACCCTTCCATGTCTGTGCAGCAAACTCTTGCTCGTCTCTCAGAACCCTGATGTGGCAACTCCTTCCTCCTTCTGGAGGCTTCTCAGATGGCTCAAAGATAGTTTCCCACATCCTGACCTTCTACTCTCACCAGCACAGCCCTGCCCTGTAACCTAGGGGACAAGCAGGACAGTACCCGAGCCATCGTTGTGTCTCTGCTACCTCATACAGGGCCTGGCAACTTGCAGGTTCTTAATATGCTTTGTGAGTTGGTCTGGAGCAGTGTCCTGACTACCTGTCATTCCTCTGCCTCAGGTGTCACTCCTGAAGGCCAGACTGGATCCCAGACTTTGCTCGTCTCCTCTGCTGGGCAGGGGCTGTAGCTATGCTGGTCCCTATCTCCTTGCGAGTCTAACAGGGTATCCAGCTGCTGCGCCCTCCACCTGCAACTCCCCTTCGCACCTTGGAGGGAAGGAGATTGACTTCCACGATGCAAAGGGCTCCCATGCGGGATACTGCTAGCCCGATGATCTTCTCCAGGAAGAACAGGATGCCAGGGACCAGCAGCCACTTCCAGAAGTTGGGTCCGTGCAAAATGAGCAGAATCCACATGGGGAGGTAAGACAGATGGGTCCAGTAGAACACCTGTGAGGGTGAGGAGGGAGGGGGTGGTAAGCTTCCAGAGCTCAAGACCTGGCTAGGGTGGAACAGCGCCAGAGCTCAGAGACAACCTCAAAGCCAGGGCAGACCCAGAGCCTCGGTCATATACACCCTCTCCTGGAGACAGGGCTGGGTAGGAGGCTGGGGATGGGAAGCTTTGGGGTTTCTTTATTCTGGGGGCTTGGCCCAGGGATCTTAATATAAGGGCTCCTAGCGCTCGCAGCAAACATCTGAAACATCTGCCTAGGGATAGCCTGGCTAGAGTGGAGTGCCCTCAAAGTGCTTATCAGCATCAATGTCCCCATGACATTGACCCATTTTCAGGGGGAAGAAAAGAAAGTAATTTCCTGGGTGTGGAGAAGAAAGAACAGAGACCTGAGTTTGAACGCCTGCTATTGTGGGCTGCGAGATTACTTGTCTGAGTGTCAGACTCCTCATTGGCCAAATGAGGATGTGGAGGCCCACGTCAAAGGATTGCTGCTGGGGCTCTGTATTTGTCTATCTGATGTGACCAGATTAGTCCAGGGGGCTCCAAACCAAATCTGTGACCTCCTGCATCTTGAGGACACTACACAGAGGGGAATGAAAATGGAACTAACGTGTTGGGAGCATCTGTGTGCCCCGTGAATAATAGGGGCTTCCCATATGTCATCTCATTTAATTCCTAAAATAACTTCATAGGTAGAGAACTATAGGTCCACTTTATAGATGAGGAAACTGAGCAAGCCTGTGCTCCTTCCTCTCCCTGAGCCTGGTCTAATCCAATTTGGGCAGGCTGGCAAAAAAGCAGAATCTTCCAGAACCAAATATCTTCCACTTGGCAGACATATACTACAGCCCAGTGACAGACCCCAGAGCACATGCACATAATATGCAAACCAGCCTGGGACTGCCTGGGCTCTGGAGTAAATGTGAGGGGACACGGCATGGAACGAAGAGGGGAGCCCAGCTAGGGAGAGCCAAGGGGAAGGGCTGGACACCTCAAAGTGGCCACTCCTCCGGATGCAGGAGCTGGAGCAGGCAAACATGAGGACCAGCAGCAGCAGCAGAGCCACACCGGTCGGGGAGGCTGAGCCATAGACCCAGCCAATGCCAGGCCTGGTGGTGAGCAGCAGCTCCCAGAACCGGAAGGGGCTGTCCTTGGACTGAGCCTGAAGCACTGGAGATGAGCACAAGACAACCTCTTCCCTCTCCACCTTTCTTTTTGGGGACCCACCCCCCCATCAGACACCCACATGGGTAGAGACTTCCAGCCAGACCACTGGCTGGTACAGGACACCCCTCCCCACCCACTGGGCCTGCAGGACACACAGGGACTGAGCCCCATGTCCTGGGCTGGGGGCTGGGGAAAGGCCCACCCACGTCCTCTCCCCCAGCCCCAAGCCACTCACCGAAGTTCACAACGTGAGCCACAGTGTGCACCAGGGAGAGCACAACCACCACGTAGCCCATAAGCTGGTGGAACTGATGTTCCAGTCCAGTGGCAGGACCTGAGCCAGCCAGGTAGCCCGCAGCCATGTCAGGCACCGCCTCAGCATCAGCACCTGGACAGAGCAGCAGAGAGCCCCCCCTCTGGCTCTCCCTCCGCCCCAGTCTCCCTTCCCCAGCAGCCATCTCCCCATCTCTCTCTGAGCTGGCTGTGCCTCCTGAGCAGGCTGGGGTGTGGGGAAGGCCTTCACCATCTCCCCTGCCCCTAAGCCTTCGCTGCTCCCCTAGGTCCGCAGCTGAGGTGTCCAAAGCACGGTCTCCGGAATCAGCGCAGGGAGAACAAATGTTACAGAATGGCTGCTGTTATTACTTTCACCTAAACACACGAGAAGCACAGAAGCTTTTGCTAACATTTAATACCCGCGTCGACACGGTGCCCTCATTTAGTCTGTGTGTCAGACAGGCACGTGTTACGTCTAGTTCTCAAAGTGTCCTGGAGGAAGACCGGGTTTCCCAAAGGGGCTTGAGGCCAGGGTTCCCTTCCTGCTCATTTGCTTTCAATATATGTGTGCCCAGATAGAGAGACTTGCAGATGATGTTGTCTGGTTTTAACCAAGTTAAACTACCTCTCACAGGAAAGATAAGATTCCCTGCGGAGAAAGTACTGACTGAAAGCAGTGTTCCTAACGCGAGTGACCAAGCAGATGAGTCGTGGGACTCCGACTCTTGGTATGTGGCCAGTTCCGAGGATAAAAATAAAACCCACCTAAGACGCTGACATTATCAAGAAGAGTATCTGAACTAAAGATGTACATTCCTGATCGTTAAGATGACTCTTGCCTTATTGTGTTCTGTAAGTCTAATGGCTAATGATAATAGGGCATGCATATAATTATAAGTAAATGAGCAGGTATTGGGTCAGTGGAAGGGTTTTTCGTTCTCTGTCTGCTGTCCACCTGCCCTGGGGCCACCTAGGTTGTTGTGAACATCAAAAGGAGAGGGCCTAGCACCCTGACTGTACATGGTAAGTGCACAAAAATGCTGGCTGTATTTTATAGGCTGTGTGACTATGGACAAGTCACTGCCCCTCTCTGGACCCAGTGTCCAATGAATATTGATTGATCCAGCTGACTTCTGAGGAGCCCTCCTGCCCTGGCACTCCAGGACTCCACGTGTGGGTCCCTTGGGCTATGAGGAACTTACATCAGCATCCCCCAGCAACCTCACCCCTTCACCCTGCTTCCCTGGGCACTGTGCCCCCCAGTCCTACCGCGATGAAGCTGCAGTCGAAGTTGAGGCACTGGCCGCAGCCCTTGGCCACCATGACGCTGGGGCCGCGGGCCCGGTGCGCGCTGGCCGCCAGCGCAAAGAGCAACACGTGAAGGACCGCGTAGGCGGTCAGGCAGAGCAGGTGGCTGCAGTGGTTGTGCCAGTAGGCGGAGGTCAGAAGGCGGGGACGCCGCCGGCGCTGCTGGGCTGCGGGGGGCGTCAGCCAGTGGGCGGCGCTGCGAGAGAGGGGCTCTGCTCAGAGGGACCCGCCCGGCGCGGGGCGGGGCGGAGGGAGAATCCTCACGGGGTGTGGCGGGCAGCCCCCCAGCGGCAACCTAGAGACCCCACGCCCGCTGTAACCGACCAACTCTCTGGATCCTCCTGGCCGGCGGCCGGCTTCCCTTTATACCAGGACACAGAGAGGTCGAGCGACTTGCTCAGAGTCACACAGCAGGCAAAGCCAGGATGGAACTCCCAACTGCCTGATGCCACAATCACGTCTGCTTCTATTACTTCCCTTACCTACCAACTGGGGGTGGGGGGTGGGGGGAGGCAATTGAAAAGGATGGAAAATTCTGAGATATGTTGTGGTAAATAACCCACAAGTAAGCTAATACACAAAAAGAATGAACCATAAAAGTGGCACTTTTCGGAGCCTGGAACACCCCGGCTACTTTATTGTCCTCCGCAGCTCTTTCCTACTTAGCACTTCTCTAGTTGATGCAGTTGTTTATTGGCATAAATTACGTATAAATTAACAGTGCCTGCTTGACCAAGTTGAATAAATGTCTGCTAATTATAGGTGTGATCCTCGGTAAGTTACCTGAAGGTGAGGTAACTAATTTCCTTTTGGAAATCAGTTCTGGTGCGGTCACTAATTTCCTTTCCATTACTATAAAACGCACTGGCATATTTGTAAAAATGCCCAGCCCACTGTAGGTGCTTAATACTGTGAAGATTCTGAAAAGACACTGTAAATCGGAGACCCGATATGAGCCCCCAGCAGAACTGGCCTTTGTCCGCTCTAAGAAACTGGGTGGGGCGGGGCCGGAGTGGGGGCGCGGCCGGAGTGGGGCGGGGCCGAGGGATCCCCGGAGCTTTCGCGCCGCTCTGCGCCCCTGGAATCTAGCCTCACCGCACCTGATCGTCAGGTTCTCCATGACGCCGGGGAAGCGCTGCAGCTCGTCCCGGAGCTCGTCGAAGGTGATGGCGCCGTTGCAGTTTTTGTCGGCAGACTCGAAGAGCGCCAGCGTCAGCTGATCCAGCTTCTCGTCCGGCAGCGAGATGGCGCTCTCGCGCATGCATGACTGCAGCACGGTGCGCAGCTCATCCACGTCGATGGACCCGCTGCCTGTCCCAAGTGGGGATCGAAGCCGAGTGGGAGCTTGCCCCGGACCCTACTCTCTACCTGAAGATTCCCCCTGCCTGCCCAAATATTGCATGGAAAGATGAGCTTTCCCTGTTCGCCCACCTCCAGTTTTCTCCCAACCAAGTCCCTTTCCGGGTGTAGATCAGGCGATCAAAGTACACAATGTCATCCTCAGTTCAGAAACCTTCCATGGCTCCCCACTGCCCAGCTTCGTGGGGAGAAACTCCTCCCCAAGCATGGAGAATCTTAGCTTCAGTGCATGCCTTCCTCCAGAATCTGCAGCCTCCTTTCTAAGTCCTGAGCTTAGACAGCCTTTTTTTCTGTGTATTTTTCCACTCTGCATGAACAGCAGGGCCCATGATTAATGAGTTCTTGGCCTGATTTGGATGCACATACACATGAGGTGGCTTCATGTTTCTGCCCCTTACTGTGATGGTAGGCTATAAATCCTTTGGAGTAGTGAACCTTACTTTGCTCATCTATAAAATGGGGATAATATTCCTTCCCTCTCAGAACTGGTTCAAGGATAACAGATCATTATAAAGTACTTACTGTAGTATCTGGAAGAAGGTAGCTGCATACAAATGGAAAGTCTTATTGGTATTTTAATCATCATAAAGGCCAAACCAAAGTCTGTAATCACATGACAGTGCAGTCTCATGTATTGCTCTCCAGCACGGCCTCCCATACTTCAGGTTTCCTAGCCAAGAGCCACTATGCCGCAGGTCTCTAACTGCATCCAGAGTCCCTCCCCTGTGCCTTCACACCCTCTGGTCCATTCAACTTTATTCACTCCTTGGCTAGTTTCAAATCCAGGGTCCCCTTCACTATTACTCTCATACACACATTCCTCTTCCTCATCCCGCTGTCCTTCTATTCTAGTGACCTAAACATATCCCATTCCTGAGTGAATCTAGCCACCTATCCTTTCCCTTCCTGCACCAGGGCAGCTGATAGAACATTCTTGGAGAAAAGCACTCAAGAGAGCAGGAAGCTTTGATCCTCAGCCACAGCAAGGCCTTCAACTTGCCCAGAAACCTTATCCTGATTCTCTGGTAAGGTCATTCTCCTACTGCCTACAGGATCACTTCTCTCCTCCATGTGCATCCAATCCCTGCCTGGCTCTCAGAGAAAACAGAAGCCACTGGAAGGGAATGCTCTCTAGTTCCTGCCTTTCACCTGCCCTGTACTGCCTCCCCCCCCCCAAAGTCTGCAAGGAGAAGGTGAGTGTGTTGCTCCTCCCATCAAAAATCAACCTCTCAGGAGTGAGCAAAGCTTGGTGGTCAGAAAGCAATCAAGGAGGACTGTCCCATGGAGACTCGGTGTGGTCAGCTCCCTATGTACTATGGGAAAGGGGCCAATCTGGGGAGTGGGTTCCAGGAATGAGGTCTGGCTAGACTGAGTGAGGTGGGACTGGGAGTTAAGAAACCCCATAAGCCAGAGGGCCCTGCCCAGGAGCAGGCCTGCAGCTAGGTTTAACTTTTCAGGATGCAAATCCAGCCCAGGGAATTCCCTGCTCAACACTCTTTAGTGGCTCCCCGTGGCTAATTGTACTGAGACTCCAAACCTGAGTGGGTACAGAGTTTCAGTTTGGAAAGATGAAAAAGTTCTCTGGGTGGATGGTGGTGGGTTGCCCAACAATGTGAATGCACTGAACGCTGTTGCACTGACACTTAAAAAATGGTTAAAGTTCAAAAAAATTGATTAAAGTGGTAAATTTAATGTTAGGTATATTTTGCTACAGTAAAAATTATGTTAGAAAGCAATATAGTCTTACACGAACAAATGTGTATGTTGTTTAGCAAAAAAAGGCAGTCAGTAGAGTGTAATCCCATTTAAAAAAATGCGGGGGGAGGTGTGTACAGAGAGATAGAGACAGATCAATTACAAGGCAGTACAGAAAAATGTTATGGGTGGTTTTTGCTTTCTTCTTTAAAGAAAAAAGAACTGTAGTATCTAAAATGTTCACGGTGGACTTATCATAATAAGGAAAAAGCAATAAAGCAATTTCTTTTTTCAAACTTTCAAAATAAGTTCAGGCTTCTGGTGATCGAATTAAGGGCATTTGTCTCCTGGGCCAGAGTGGCCCCTTCTTGCCACCTCTCCAAGAAGCGAGGCAGTGGTCAGCCAGAGAAAGGGGTTGAGGGTGGGAGGGGTAGGGGGTGGACACACAGAGGGAGAGAGCCATCAGCCTGGGCTGGAGAAAAGTCACCTAAGGGGATGGATTCCCTTTGCTCCTCCCACTGAGACCATTCCCGCCCCTCCGGAGCCCTTACCGTCGACGTCGTACACCTGGAAGAGGAATTTGAGTTTGTCCATGGGGTTGCCGTGGATGAGCAGGGTCAGCGCCTCCAGCAGCTCCTGGAGGGTGATGGTGCCACTTCCATCCGAGTCAAACAGATTGAAGAACCTCTCGGCAAAGAAGGGCTGTGGCCAGAGAAGGGTGGGAGATGGGCACTGGGTGGCCGAGGGGCCCGGCTTTGAAGTGCGGCGGGCTTTGCGCGCCTGCGCTGTGGGGTGGTGGGCTTCAGGCGGGGCCGCGGTGCTTGCGCATGGGGTGAGAATGGCCCGCTTGACCACACCAGGGGGTGTTGTCCACGGCCCCTCCCGCTGGCCCAGAGCAAGTTTAGATACCCGTGGAAGCACTGTTCAGATCCCAGCAGTGAGAAGGGGCTTGTGTCTGGGCCTCAAGCCCCTTGCTGGCCCTTCATGCTTGGTCATTTGTACAGGTTCTCTGTCCCCTATGTGCCCGTCACCCCCATCAGCCTTGCAGTCCAGACCCCTCAACATGCAAAAAAGGGTCAGACTGAGGTCTCCCCCTGCAGGCTCCTCCCGGGTCCTGTCTCATCCCCCTTGGGGTGAACCAGGAGGGTTTAGAGGGTAGATGGCCCTTGAACACCTGGATGGTCCCTAAACTTATTGCTTAGGCTGCCTGAGCTTATACTTAAGGCTCGTTCTTAAGCTCCTATTCACTCACTCTATTCACGCATTCAGTTATTCACCCATTCATTCATTCATTCATTCATCCATTCATTCAGCAATCATGTCCTGCACAGCCCCCACTTGCCAGGCCTGGTGTTAGACACCCAACACAGAAATTAAGACAGGCGGGGTCAGTGCCCCAGGTATGCCTGGCCAGAGGCTCGCCTGGAGGCAGGGAGAGGGGCCTGCAGGGCTTCGTGTTTGACCTAAAGAAACCATGAGGGTTCACAAGCAGGAAATGGGGGCTGAAGTCTGTTGTAGACAGTCACCCCTGCCTCGGCTCTCCTCTTTCTTTCCTGGATCCCTGGTTAATGCCTTTATCACTCTCTACCATCCCAAGTGGTCTTTAGCTTAAGATAATTTACAGCATCGTTGTAATGTATTGGGGCCTGGGTGGCTCAGTCAGTTAAGCATCTGCCTTCGGCTGGGGTCATAATCCTGGGGTCCTAGGGAGTTTGCTTCTCCCTCCCCCTCCCTTGTTTGTGCTCTCTCACTCAAATAAATAAATAAATAAATAAAATCTTAAAAAGAAAAAAAGAGTATAATGTATTGTTAGGCAGAATGTCTTTTTTTCCCCTCCCTATGTTTACTACGGAAGGAGGCATGGCATTTAGAGTTCTTAGCAGTATCCCTGCTACCAGCAAGTGAGGGGCACGCAGAGACATGCAGATGCTCATTGGCTCGCCCCTATCAAGGACACAGGCCACCACCAGATGCTAGCCCATGAAATGTGTGGGGAGAAGTTAACATTTGCAGGCTCACTCCCCCCGATCTCTACGGATGTCTCCCCTGTTTTGGGGGCATACAGGCTTCTCCAGGAATGGGTAGAGAACCTATGAAATGAGAGAGGTTTTGGGGAGGGGGTGGGAGTTTCATGGATACAAATCATTGAGAATCTTATTTCCTGGAAGGAGGCTTATGGACATCATAGCCTCAACTCTGCCCATGAGGCTGGTGGAAAACATGAGGCCAAAACTACTTCCTAAGATCTGTCAAGCTCCTGACACCCAAATTTACATGTTGTTTCGAAGCCCCCAGGAGACATGGCTACCAGAGGGATGGGAGGGCATCAGGAGCAGAGACTAAAATGCTTGGATCCTGCTTAGGGGTGAGGCTGGAAGCCCTGAGGATGCCCGGGGGGTGATCTTTCCCTCCTTGTGAGGTACTTTGTCCCTGAGAGCCAGACTGCTCCTCCGCTATGAGCACAGGGTCCACTTCTGGAGTGGACACTTGCCTCTTTCACATTGAGGGCTGCTTTGAATTCTTGCAGGTCGATTTCCCGGTCTTCCCCCACAATGGTCTCAAACTGGTGCGTCACCCACTGAAGCCATTTGGTGTCCTCCTTGGTACTCATGGTGCTGGAAGAAGAGGAGACAGGTTTGTGGGTTTGGAGTGGTCAAGGGCTTCTGGTGGTTCCAAGACGTGTGCCTGCTTCTATCTAGGTCCTTGGGCCTTCCATGGGTTGGACCCGCTTTGCCCATGAGAAAGGAGCCTCCCCAAGACTGCTTCTTTACATCTCTAAGTCCCTGTCTCTTTCTTCCATCTGGCATCAGCCAGCCTGGACTCGTGTCTCTTTATGTTCTGGAATGATAGGGTCCCAGTGAGATGGAGCCCAGGCTGTGGGCCTGAGGTCAGAGAGTGGCACACTCATGTTAACACATCATGTTAACATGATGACAATATTTCCTGCCTCACATTTACACAGCTCTTCACTGTTTTCCAAATTCTTCCCACCCACTACTTCATTTCATCTCTGTCACAGCTTGGTGGATCATGACGTTTTATAGGGAGGAAATAGATTTAGAGCAGATGAGTATTTTAGAGAAATTTATTCAGCCACTGAGAGAGAGAGAAAGTTCAAATTCAAGGCCAGTATGTTTTCCATCATGCCCCATCCTCTGCTTGAACACGTCTAGTACAAGCCTCACCAGGACTCAGACCTCAGGTCTTGACTCTCTGGGTCCAGGGCACATTGTATGATGTTCCAAGGGTATCAGCAAACTGACAGCCTCCCAGATGAGCTAAGTACACAATGACCTGAACAGAGGTTACTGGTAAATGAGGACACTTTCTGTGTTATGAGAACCCAACAAACCAAAAATGAAGCTGTGAGTGAGGATTTATAGCTTCTGTTGCCATAAACTTTTCTCTGAGAGAATGGCTTTGTCTGTATCCCGTGAGTTCAATGTAACCTTAAATGATTTAGCTACAATCGATCCTCATTATTTGCAGATTCTGTAAGGACCTATTTAGCCAGAGCAACTCCATCTTGGGTAAATAGCCATTTTGTTGTTTGTGCAGTAAACTTAAATTGACTTTCCCCCCCAGAGAAACTTACTTAGAAACAAGTCCGGGAAACCAGTAAAATGTAGTCGGCTAGTTCCTGATAACAGAGCCCAGAATACGAGGACGAGTCAGGCCAGATAGAGACATCTAATCAGTACGAAGTACTGTTTGTAACAGTGAGAAGGTCTTGCCCAAACCTAAATGACTCCATCTTGGGAAGGACAACGATCTTATTATTCACACTGAATATGTTAACTGACTAAACCTTCCCAAAAAGTACTGTTTGTAACTGTTCCTGGTATGGGGTAGTAATCTTAAATAACAAGTCTCCAGACCAGATGGAGCTAGCCAATCAGCAAGAGACACACAAACCCGGTGGGTTGAGATACCAAGATATGGGTTGCAGTTTCACCCAATAAAAGGTAGCCTGTAAGATGGGGAGGGGTCGCTCTCTTGGGAGATGGCCCTGGCTGGTCAGTCTGACTTCTAATGCTTAGCATAGAATAGAGCTTTGCATAACTTTCACCTTGTCTCAGTCTCATTCCCCTGACCGATCAGTCTAACTTCTAATACTTATCATAAAATAAAGCTTTAAATAACTTTCACTTTGTCTCAGTCTCGTTTCGTTTAATAACGGACCTAACAATTCCATATTCGTGAATTCACCTGTTTGTTGAAACTTATTAGTAGCTCCCAAACCAATACTTGCAGCATTTTCCCAGACATTGCAGGCATGAGCAAAGTTGTGATCAATTTCAGCTGCCTGATGTACACGTTCCCAGCTGAGGCTGAACGGGGGTCCCTCTGCCTTCTTGTTTTAGCTCTCATACTGAGAACGAGTGTCCTTTGCGTGATCTAGTGAGTGCTGCAAGTTTTAAATTTTTGTGCTTTTTGTTGGTAATTTTCTTTTTCTTTTTCTTTTTCTTTTTTTTCATTCTTAACAAAACTTTTTTAAGGGTGGTTGACACATAATGTTACGTCAGTTTCAGGTGTATATCTAGTTATGTTTTGCTTATGATAAGTGTAGCTACTGTCTGTTACCAGGTAACACTGTTAAGATATTATTGATTATAGTCCCTATGCTGTGCCAATGACTTTGCTATTTAAAATGGCCCCAAGAGTGGTGTTGAGATGCTGGCTAGTGTCCCTAAGCACAAAAAGGCTGCAATATGCCTTAAGGGGAAAAATACATGTATTAGGTAAACTCTATTCAGACATGAGTCCTAGCACTGTTGACCATGAGTTCTATGTTAACAAATCAACAATTTATATTTTTAAAGGAGTTTTTTTTAAAAAGATTTTATTTATTTATTTTAAAGATAGAGAATGAGAGAGACAGAGCACGAGAGGGGGCGGGTCAGAGGGAGAAGCAGACCCCCGGCTGACCAGGTAGCCAGATGTGGGGCTGGATCCCAGGACTCTAGGATCATGATCTGAGCCAAAGGCAGATTCTTAAGCAACTGATCTCCCAGGTACCTCTAAAGGAGTCTTTAAACAGAAGCACACAAAAAAACAAGATTTTATATTGATTGTTTGATTAAAAAAAAAACAAAACTCTGTGCCCAAATGTTGGCAGGAATCTAACCCTGCATTTTCCTGAGGAGCAATGGCCCAGAATTCCCTAATTCGTTGTTTGCAATGAATTTAGAGGACATAATTGCCATGAATAATGAGAATTAACTATCTATACATAAAAATTAAAAATAAACAAGCTCACTTCCACTTAAGGAACCAGGAAAAAAATAATATAATATCCACATGCACAAATAGAAGTATAGACGATTAAATACAAAATCTGAAATTCAGGAACTAGAAAACTAAAAATGGTCAAAATAATACATTTATTTTTTATTATGATGATGGTTTCGCAGATGTAGCCATATGTTAAAAACTCATCAAATTGTTCATGTTAAGTATCCAGTTTATTGTTTATTAATAACGCTTTAGTGCAGTGAAAAAAGAAGTTGGGTCTTCAAAAAGTCTAAGTAGAAAAGCAAATTAAAGAAAACAAGTGGGGGGCGCCTGGGTGACTCAGTGGGTTAAAGCCTCTGCCTTCGGCTCAGGTCATGATCTCAGGGTCCTGGGATCAAACCCCGCATCAGGCGCTCTGCTCAGTGGGGAGTCTGCTTCTCCCTCTCCCTCTGCCTGCCTCTCTGCCTACTTGTGATCTCTGTCTGTCAAATAAATAAAGAAAATCTTAAAAAAAAAAAAAGAAAACAAGTGGGAAAAATACAACATTAATATTGAGAAAGGCAATAAAAAGGGAGGGACTACAGACATATGAGTATCCAAGTGCACTTGTTTGGTGAACTCAGGGAAATGAGTTGATTTCAAGAAGACATAACAATCTGAAAGGACTAACATTCATTTCAGAAATAAGAAAGGCAGTGAATGTCAGCCCCAGCTTGTTTTTATAGCTGAGTTCTACCCAATCTTCAAAGAATAAGCCCAATATCAAACTAGCTCTGATGGTAAAAAAAAGTAATAATAATGGTAAGACTCCCAATTTATTTTACAAAGCTAGCATTCCCCAATCCTGATGTAGATAGCATACAAGAAAAGGAAAATTCTAGACATATGTAACTGGTAGAGATGCAACACTCAAACTAGAATATAACCAAGTTAAATCCTGGAATTTACTTCAAAAAATAATAACCCACCTTTATCAGGAAGGACTTTTTCCAGATATACAAGGATAATTCACTATAAATATTATCTACCAACCCCCGCTGCTGTCCAAACGCAGTAGTTGGAAGACTAGCGGTGCCCAAGTTATGACATCTGCCTGTCAGAGACAGGGAGAGCTTGCTACAGTGCCCACTCTGGCTCACCAACTTTGGGGTGAGGCCCCAGAATCTGCACATTTAACCAGAACCCTGGATGTTGGCGACCCATGCCGGCAGGTCCAGGCTCTCACCTGGAGGTTCAGCAGCCCCACTTACTTTACCCCAGGGGACCCACAGGAAGGCATTCCACAAAGCAGAGAGAACTCTGGGAAAGAGCCTGCATGCAGGTGCTAACCCAGGGAGGGTAGGGATGGGCTATCTGGTGTGTGCTGGTGTGCACTTCCCTCTTCTTGGAAATGTTAGTGTTTCAGGCCTGCAGAAGGAGAAGAAATTCTAGGAAGCTGGTGGAAAAGAGGCTGGAACAGCTGGTGGGAAGAAGGGAGGAAGGGGGTGTGGGGGGAAAAAGAAGGTAGCACTGAAGGAGACAGATGTCCTCGAGGAGGAGCTAGGAATGTTCAGATTTCAGAGCTCTAGGGGAACAATGTGCTCAGCAGAGGCCAGAATTTTCCTGGGAGACCAGGAGTTTAGGTCCAGGCTTGCTCTGCCCTACCTGATCACTGGCCCCACTGCCCTGTGGTGAGCTTATCTGCAGCACGCGACAAACATCCTTCCAGCAAGGGCTGCTACTATGACCAAATGAGATGCTATTTGGGAAAGTGCAACTGACAAGCACTGTACAAATGCTACATATCATTACTCTGACTAGGCCAATTCCTCCTTTTACAGATGTGAAAACGGGTCCAGAGAGGTCTGGTGACATGCCCAAGATTGCACAGCTTGCTGGTAACCAGGCAAGAGCAGACCTGAGCAGGCTCAGGTCTCCTGACCTCTGTCCCAGACAGAGAGTCATCCTCTGTAGTTCCCCCACTGAAGGCAAAGAACCCTTGCCTTTCCGAATAAATAAAATCTTTAAAAAAAAAAAAAAAAAAAAAGAACCCTTGCCTTTCCCTTGTCATTGGCATGGAAAGCTAGAGAAAGAGTCACTCACCCTCTGTGACTTTCAAAGTCTGGCTAGGCTGGGTCTTCTGGCCTGCTCACCCTTTCTCCTATCTTCTAGACCACAGGTCCCAGAGAGGCTATGGTCTGTACAGCAGCTTGTGGGTGAAGCCCAGAGTTGACCTCTCCCCAGCTCCTCCTCTTCCTGACTCTCCTAAAGAGCTGCTCACACCCACTACCGCTCAGGCATCCACGTACTGGCCAGTGGCTGACTTGGTCCAGAGAAATCCCGACAAAGAGCCTGGTGCAAGGGTGGGGCAAGGATCTCACTGGAAAGATGTTGGCAGTCTTCCATCTGGCTGGATAGCTTCCATTTCCCCTCCTTCAAGGAGACCAGCAGGTAGGAAATCTAGAAATGCACTGTGGAAAAAACCAACATCACCATCAAGTCAGAGTCGGCTCTGCTCAGCCCTTATTGAGCCAAGTGCAATTCATCAATCCCAATAACGTAGATTACCAACAGAAAGGTTGAAGTACTTACCCTGAACCATGCGTTGTGCTAAGGACTTTACACGTAGTGTTCAATTAAATACAAAACACAGCCCTGTTTGGTGTGGTTATTACCGTCACTACACCAAAGGGGAGAGTGGCACTCTGAAAGGTGAGTGACATGTCCAGATGGCTTGGCAGGCATTCAGCCATATTGGACTGACTCTAGAGACTGTGCGTTTAACTCACAGAAGCAAAGCTCAGTCCCAACGAATTGGGTAAAATATATCGGAACAGTCCTGGGAAGAGGTTCCCAGTTCAAGGGACCTGGGGAGGGAGGGAGGTCGGAGAATCCTACTGGCCAAAAATCTAAGAGAAATTATGCAAATGGTTGGATAAGGTCACACTGTGACTAAAATTTGAAGTACTTTTTACGTTTTGTCCTGTCTGGCAAGACATGAGCAGATAACCTTGGACGTCTGGTGGGGATTTGGACCCCCGACAGGTGATTTTAGATGTCTCTTGCTACTTTCCAAAATGAGGGAAATGATAACTGTTTTGTTTTTATCTTAAAGCAGACAAGTTGGCAGAAGAAATTTCTCTGATCATGTGGCCGCTGGTGGGATGCTTTAAAGGGCTCCTTGAATGCAGTCCTGTCTGGACTCCAGTGTCATCAGGGGCCCACTTGATGCCGTTTTGCAGTCACTCATGCTCCTCTGCCCGCAGGCTAGTCCCAAGGCCATGTATGATCTGTAGAACTGGGGTGATCTGGGGAGCTCTGAAAATTCTCCATTCTGACTTGGCAAAAGACATCATTCCCTGGTCCAGATGATTTAAGACAGTGTCAAAGATGATGAAAAACATCTGTGTCTCTTTTGGGGGTAGCGATCCCAGAGCCTGTGCTGTGATGATAGCATTTGAGAAATTCAGCCCCATGATCTTGTTTTAGGGTTGAGGTGTTTTCCTTAGAATCAGGATTGGAAAGACCTGCAAGATCATAGAGTTCAACCAACCTTTTTTTATAGCTTAAGTCTCTCCTTTGCCCTACCCCAACCAGACCTGGTGGTCTGTAGTCTTGACTTGCACACCTCCTGTCACGGGGTGCTCACTTGCTTGGGAAGCAGCAATTTGGGGGATACTCTGACTATCAGATAAGTGTTCCTCATACTAGAGGGAAGAGAGAAATAGAAACTTACATTAAGTGACTTCAGAAACTACATGTAGGAAATGCAAAATTCTTTGGAAGAAATAAGCCAAGTGGTAAGTATGAATTATGCTTTCAAGTTGTGACTGGTTAAGGAAGAGGAGGAAGAAGAGGAGGTGAGGTAGAATTGCCTGTGCCCTATTGTAATCGTGATTATCTATGCATGATTCTCTTTCTATCCCACTGGACTGTGAGCTCCAAAAGGCAAGGTCTCTGGCTATTTATTTTAGTCCCAGGAAATTAACACAGTGCTGAGTACAAAGAGGGCACTCCATACACATCTGTGGAATGAACAAACCTGCCTCCATTCGACAAGTATTTATGAAACACCATGTGCCATGCACTGAGTCTACAGAGATGAGTGAAATAACCCAGCGTGATCAAGGCAGAGACTGAAGTGCTAAGAAGAGAGCTTTAGGAGGGCTTCCCAGTGGAAGTGACTGATCTGAGATGGGTTTTAGAGTGTGGATAGGAGTTTGCCAGGCAGAAAGCCAAAAGGACATATTCGGAGCAACACAAAGGCATGGTGATGGGAATACATTCTGTGTTCAGGAAGCTATAACACTTCAGGTCTAACTAAACAATGGGGAAGGACAAGCTTGAAAGCAGGACTGGAGCGGAGAGCAGGAGTCAGATCACAAAGGGTCTTGTACAAAGCGAGCTAAAGAGCAAGGCCCCTGCCCTGGTTGCTGGGGAGCCCAGTAACACATATAAAACAACAGAGCCACGAGGTACTTGCCAACGTTCTGACAGATGAAAGTCCAGTTTTTCGCCTAGTATCTGGAAAAAATGCACATTTTTAAAAGGAGATTGATAAACACTGTGAATATTCATTTTTGAGCATGCCTTTCTTCTAACCAACATTTGGGAAGGATAGACTTTCCCCCCAATAACATTTTTGTATGATTACAAACTTGTAAACTTTAATTATAAGAAAGCATATAAAAGCACAAAAAAAGATTTTAAAAATCACCGCAACCCACGCACCAGATAAAATCTCTGCTGTAATTAAATGTTTCATTCTAGGCACATGCCGGAGGTGACCCAGCATGGGATTTGGAGTGGAGTAGTTTCTGATGAACCTGTTTGCATGAGCTGGTTTGCCTTTTGAAAGGTGAAATGGAATGGTTTCACTTATGTCAAGGGCTTTCACTTCTGTCTCCTCCCATGGAGCTGGGAGGCCATGAAGGAGGTGGGCATCCTGCACATTTCACCAGGTAGAACCATGAACTTCTGAACCTGACCAAACCACAAATATTCTAAGGAGTCCACCTGGACACCTGCAACTTGCTACAGTAAGAGACTTTGCTGAGTGAGAGCCTTAGCAAGCAATTATACTCAGCCAAGGCCCATTTTCTGCCCCCAAAATCAATAAAAATTCTTTGGAAACAACATATGCAAGTGTTCCCTTTTGTCTTTAAAATTCCTTGACTTTTGTTCCCTGGGAGGGTACCATTTCGGTTGCTGCCTATATCTGTTTTCCCGGAATCACAATTCTGAGAACACAAATAAATGCTTTTGTCTTTATTTTAGCTTAGCCTCTTTTCTGGGTCACCAGCCTTGCAGGACACGCTTGGGATGGCACCTGGAAAGAGGAGGAGAAGATCATGGGAATGTTCTACAGCTCTACCCTTGAACTCTGGTTGGAGCTCTCTGAAAAGAGAGGTGATGTTCTCTCCACTTTTGCAGAGAATTCAGGGGGCTCCGATACTGTTTGGGCTCAGGGGTCTTGAGTTTTTGGAGGACATCAGCTGCTGAGCAGTGGGAGGAGGTGTCTTTAAATGGCTGTCACATGGTAAACATCTCCAGGAGCACCAGAGTGGCTGGATTTGAGCAGGCTGCCTTGTGAGCACATGTGATACGAAATGCCCATTGGGAGAAATTCCTGGGGAAAATTGAAAGTGGAGTAGGGAGGCCAAAGTTCACAATCAGAAAAAGGTGGGTATGAATGCTAATGTTACTTCATTCACACTCACAGACCAGAGTCAGAAAAGTAAGAAGCTGCAGTTTAGGGTTTCTGGTTAAGATGGCCTGAAGTTCACTCTTTGAGGACCTCCTCACCTGTACTATACACAAAACAATAAGAGAGAAAATACTTCTAAAAACTTAAGGCAGTGCTCTGGTGGGGAAGGAAGGTGGAGACCTGGGAGTAGAGAGCATGGTCTGAGGATCCTCTGGGTTGCATGGAGAAAGGCAGTTCCCCTGCTTGGAGTTCATTTGGGAGAGGGGGCCATGACCTCTCCACGGGTGAGGGACCTGGTGGGGCCATTGAGCTGTCCCATTCACTAGCACAGAACTCAAGGCCAATTTCTGGACAAAGCAGTGCAGCAAGATTCTCCCCCAAGGGATTGGTGCTTGCACTGATCTCTAAAATTTGGAGTTTGGGAACCCACTCATACCTGAGATAAAACACAGGAGTGCAGGGCCACCTGGCAGGCAGATAGCTCAGACACAGGCAGGGTGAAGGCAGGGATCTGATGGAGGCTTGCGACACAGAAGACGTGATTGTGTGCTCTTCTATGGGTGCTTGAGAAGGGTGGTGGGTGTAAACTCCTCACTTTGGGAGGAGAGAGTCTGGGCACCACCATATTTATCCTGCCCCTCAGCACTGATGGACTTCAGGGAACAACACAGCACCGCCCAGTGGAGCCTGGAGCCACTTACACCAAGCCACGCCCTCCTGCGCCCTGCAGGCACATCTCCACTAGTGCAAGTCTACTGGACCTTCAGGGTCACAGGCCTCTCTCCCAGAAGACCAGCACAACTCCTTGTCCACACCAAGTCTACCAAACGTAGAGTGCTGCAAAACTTCAGCTCTAAAAAAAAAAAAAAGAAGAAGAAGAAAGAAAAACAAAAAACTTCAGCTCTAGAGGAAATAAGATCAGGCTTCCTTTTTATTTTTATTGTTATTTTAAATTTAATTAAATTAATTTAGTTTGTATTTTATCTTTTTATTGTTTGTATTGTTTTTTATATTTTTTGGACCTAGCTTTTTTAGCAAGCAGACTAAAACACCACCTATGATCTAGCTTTCTTTCTTTTTAAAAAAAATATTTTTTTATTTAAAAAATTTTTTTTTAATTTTTTATTTTTTTGGATCTATCTTCTTTGAACAAGCAGACCAAAACATATCCACAATTTAACTTCCTCTTTCTTTCTTTATTTCTTCCTTCCTTCCTTTCTTTTTTTCTTTCTTTCTCTCATTCTTTCTTTCTCCTAGACATAATGACAAGATGGAGGAATTCACTCCCAAAGAAAGAACAGGAAGAAATAACAGCTAGGGGTTTAATCAATGCAGATATAAGTAAGATGTCTCCATTAGAATTTAAAACAATTATAAGGATACTAGCTTGCCTTGAAAAAAAGCACGGAAGACACTAGAGAATCCAATCTAGTTGATCTAAAATTTAAAATGTTGTAACTGAGAAGCAAATCCAGATGGATGCCATGACAATGAGGATGGATGAAGCAGAGGAACATATTACTGATGTAGAAGATAAAATTATGGAAAATGATAAAGCTGAGAAGAAGAGGGAAAGAAAAATATTGGATTATGAATGTAGACTTAGAGACTCAGTGACTACTTAAAGCATATTAACATTCATATGGTAGGAGTCCCAGAAAATGAAGAGAGAGAAAAAGGGGCAGATGGTTTATTTGAGCAAATTATAGCTGGAAACTTCCCTAATCTGGGGAAGGAAACAGGCATTGAAATCCAAGAAGCACAGAGAAGTCCCATTAAATTAAACAAAAGCCAACCATCACCAAGACATATTGTAGCCAAATTCACAAAATGCACAGACAAGGAAAGAATACTGAAAGCAGCAAGGGAAAAAAGTCCTTAACCTATAAGGAAAGACAGATCAGGTTCACAGAAGATCTGTCCACAGAATCTTGGCAAACTGGAAGAGTGGCATGGTATATTCAATGTGCTGAATGGGAAAAATATGCAGCCAAGAATACTTCATTCAGCAAGACTGTCATTCAGAATAGAAGGAGAAATAAAGAGTTTCCCAGACAAACAAAAATTAAAGGTGTTCATAACCACTAGACCAGCCCTGCAAGAAATATTAAAGGTGACTCTGAGTGGGGAAAAAAGGCCAAAAGCAACAAAGACTAGAAAGGAACAGAGAACAACACCAGAAATACCAACCCTACAGATAACACAATGGCACTCAATTCATATCTTTCCATAATCACTCTGAATGTAAATGGACTAAATGCTCCAATCACAAGACATAGGGTGTCAGATGGATAAAACAAACAAACAAACAAGACCCATCTATATGCCCGCAGAGACTCATTTTAGACCTAAAAACACCTGTAGATTTAAAGTGAGGAGATGAATAACCATCTATCATGCTAATGGATGTCCAAAGAAAGCCAGAGTAGCCATACTTATATCAGGCAAATTAGATTTTATTTTATTTTATTTTAAGATTTTTATTTATTTGACAGAGAGGGACCACAAGTAGGCAGAGAGGCAAGCAGAGAGAGAAAGAGAGAGAGAGAGAGGAGGAAGCAGGCTCCCTGGCCAGCAGAGAGCCCAATGCGGGACTCGATCCCAGGACCCTGAGATCATGACCTGAGCTGAAGGCAGAGGCTTAACCCACTGAGCCACCCAGGCAGCCCGGCAAATTAGATTTTAAACCAAAGACTGTAACAAGAGAGGCAGAAAGATATTATATCATAATTAAGGGATCTATCCATCAAGAAGATCTAACAATTATAAATATTTATGTCCCCAACTTGGGAGCACTGAAATATATGAATCAATTAACAAACATACAGAAACTCATTGATAATATGATAACAGTAGGGGACATTAACACTCTACTTACAACAATGGGTAGATCATCTAAGCAGAAAATTAGCAAGGAAACGTTGGCTTTGAATGACACACTGGACCAGATGGACTTAACAGATATATTCAGAATATTTCATTCTAAAGCAGAATATACATTCTTTTGAGTGCACATGGAACATTCTCCAGAATAGATCACACACTAGGTCACAAATCAGGCCTCAACAAGTACAAAAAGATTGATCATACCATGCATATTTCTGACCACAACACTATGAAACTTGAAATTAACCACAAGAAAAAACTGGAAAGACCACAAATCGATGGAGGTTAAAGAACATCCTACTAAAGAACGATTGGGTTAATCAAGAAATTAAAGAAGAAATAAAAAATTACATGGGAGAAAATGAATGTGAAAACATGACAGTCCAGAACCTTCGGGATGCAGCAAAAGTAGTCCTAAGAGGGAAGTATATAACAATACAGGCCTACCTCAAAAAGCAAGAAAAGTCTCAAATACACAAACTAACCTTACACCTAAGGGAGCTGGAAAAGGAACAGCAAATAAAGCCTAAAGCCAGCAGAAGAAGGGAAATAATAAATATCAAAGCAGAAATAAATGATATAGAAACAAACAGTAGAACAGATCAATGAAACTAAGAGCTGGTTCTTTGAAAGGATTAATAAGATTGATAAACCCCTAGCCAGGCTTATCAAAAAGAAAAGAGAAAAGGCCCAAATAAATAAAATCACAAATGAGAGAGGAGAAATCACAACACCACCACAGAAATACAAACGATTATAAGAGTATATTATGAAAATAAGCAGATGCTTAACTGACTGAGCTACCCAGGCACCTGAAAAGACCCAAGTTACTATCATCCTCAATGGGGAAAAACTGAGAGCTTTTCCTTCAATTGTCAGGAACAAGACAGGGATGTCCACTCTCACTACTGTTATTTAACATAGTACTGAAAGTCCTAGCCTCAGCAGTCAGGCAATGAAAAAAATAAAAGGCATCCAGATCAGCAAGGAAGAAGTCAAACTTTCACTATTTGCAGACAACATGATATTATATATAGAAAACCCACAAGACTCCACCAAAAAATTGTTAGCACTGATACATGAATTCAGCAAAGTCTCAGGAAGCAGCAAAAAAAGATATCAAGGAATAGATTTCATTTACAATTGCACAAAAACCCATAAAATACCTAGGAATAAACCTAACCAAAGAGGTAAAAGGTCTGTACTCTAAAAATTAAAAAACACTGATGAAAGAAATTGAAGAGGACACAAAGAAATGGAAAGACATTCTATGCTCACGGATTGGAAGAATAAATATTGTTAAAATGTCTGTACAACCCAAAGCAATCTGCAGATTTAAAGTAATCCCTACCAAAATACCAATAGCATTTTTCACAGAGCTAAAACAAATAATCCTCAAATTTGTATGGAACTACAAAAGACCCTGAATAGCCTAAGTAATTCTGAAAAAGAAAAGCAAAGCTGGAGGCATCGCATTTCTGGACTTCAAGTTATATTACAAAGCTGTAGTGATCAAGACAGTATGGTATTGGCACAAAAACAGACGTATAGATCAGTAGAACAGAATAGAAATCCAGAAATGGATCCACAAGTATATTGTCAAATAATTATTGATGAAGCAGGAAAGAATATCCAATGGAAAAAAGACAGTCTTTCCAACAAATGGTGTTGGGAAAACAGGACAGCCACATGCAGAAGAATGAAACTGGACCACTTTCTTACACCATACACATAAATAAATTCAAAATACATGAAGGACCTAAATGTGAGACAGGAAGCCATCAAGATCCTAGAGGAGTGGGGCACCTGGGTGGCTCAGTGGGGTAAGCCTCTGCCTTTGGCTCAGGTCATGATCTCAGAGTCCTGGGATCGAGACCCAAATCTGGCTCTCTGCTCAGCAGGGAGCCTGCTTCCCACCCCCCACCCCCCACCCCCACTGTGTGCTGCTCTGCCTACTTGTGATCTCTCTCTCTGTGTGTCAAATAAATAAATAAAATCTTAAAAAAAAAAAAAGATCCTAGAGGAGAACACAGGCAGTAACCTCTTTGACTTCAGCCACAGCAACTTCTTACTGGACACAACACTGGAGGCAAGGGAAACAAAAGCAAAATTAACTATGGGGACTTCGTCAAGATAAAAAGCTTCTCTACAGTGAAGGAAAGAATCAACAAAACTAAAAGGCAGCCTATGGAATGGGAGAAGATATTTGCAAATGACATAGCTGATAAAGGATTGGTATCCAAAATTTATAAAGAACTTATCCTACTCAACACCCAAAAGACAAATAATCCAATTAAGAAATGGGCAGAAGACAGGAATAGACATTTTTCCAAAGAAGACATCCAGATGGCCAACAGACACATGAAAAGATGCTCAACATCACTCATCATCAGGAAAATGCAAATCAAAGCCTTAATGAGACACCACTTCACACCTGTCAGAATGGCTAAAATTGACAACACAGGAAACAACAGGTGTTGGTGAGGGTGCAAAGGAAGGAGAATCCCATGCACTGTTGGTGGGAATGCAAACTGGGGCAGCCACTGTGGAAAACATTGTGGAGGTTTCTCAAAAAGTTACAAATAGAACTACCCTATAATCCAGCAATTGCACTACTAGGTATTTATTTACCCAAAGGACAAAAATACAAATTTGAAGGGGTACATGCACCCCGATGTTTATAGTAGCATTATCAACAATAGCCAAACTATGGGAAGAGCTCAAATCCAACAAGAGATGAATAGATAAAAAGAGGTCGTATATATATATATATATATATATATATATATATATACAATGGAATATTACTCAGCCATTAAAGAGAATGAACTCTTGCCATTTGCAATGACGTGGTTGGAGCTAGAGTGTATTATGCTAAGCCAAGTAAGTCAGTCAGAGAAAGACAATTACCATATGCTTTCACTCACGTGTAGAATTTAAGAAACAAAACAGATAAACATATGGGAAGGGGAAAAAAGTGGGGGAACAAACCATAAAAGGCTCTTGATGGTAGAGAACAAACTGAGGGTTGACAGAGGGAGGTGGGTGGTGGACGGGCTAGGTGGGTGATGGCCATTAAGGAGGGCACTTGCAATGATGAGCACTGGGTGTTGTATGTCAGTGATGAACCACTGAATTTTACTCCTGAAACCAATATTGCACTGTGTGTTAACTAACTGGAATTTAAATAAAATTTTTTTAAAAAGTAAATACATAAAGATAAAAATTTAAAAGATCAGCTGTTATAAAAAATAAGATAAACATCTCTGTTGACCAGCGATGAAACAGAAACACACAATGGCTGTTGAATGGAAACTCTAGTCCTGCTCAGCTCCTGGTGCAGAGGCTTCTAAGAACTGTGCTCCTAGGAAAGGATGTGAGCCTTGGGCTGAGGGAGCCCTGATTATGGGACAGGGCTGTAAAAAGCTGTGACCAGCCATTGCCTGGACTGACTTATATTTTGTACTTAGGAGAAAAAGAAGAGTTGACTCACCCAGACATGGACCAGGCCAACTGCTGTTTGGTGATTGCCCTTACAATGTCCTCAGATCTCGATGGATGGGAGCTCCAGGCCACCAAGACCAGAACTGAATTTGGAGGCCCAAATTCCATGGATGGAAACAACCATGAAACTTTTAGAGAAAGAGCACGAACACACACACACACACACACACACACACACACACACACACACACACACCATTCAAGGTGAGCCAGCAAGTGGGTATGCCCAAAGATCCAAAAAGAATGAATGCTAAGAAGATAGCCAATCAAACCAAAAATAGGGAGAATCCATTCTGTAAGCATACGTAAGGTCTTTAAAGAGAGAAAAGAAAGAAAAACACCCATTTAAAAAAAAGAAATTCAGGAATAAAAATGGGGAGAAAGGAAACCAGTTTCAGCTGGTATGAAGAAAACCCAGTTAGAAATATTGAGAATAATATAGTGTTTACAATTTTAAAATAATTCAATCAATAGGATAATTTTTAAACTAGACAGAGTTGGATAGTGAATGCACAATCCCTAAGATGGCATGGAATCACTCACTTGAAATAATTCTATGGCTTTTTTCCACTTACCAACATAGTCTATGCATTTCTCACATTTTTAAATATGAATGTGTCCAAATGTTGTAAATTCGTGATCTATGTCTGGACATTTGATTTTCCTACGTTTAATCCATTACTGCAAACAAGTGTCTGAGAAATCTTGTGATTCAATCTTTGTCCAAACCTCCAGTGGTTTCTTTCCATTCCCAAAAGAAGATTTGCTAGGGGTAAAATGTATAAACTTTCTGAAGCCCTTTAATAAAGCCAAATTGTTTTCCCCGAATCTTGAAGCAGTGTTCCCTCCCACCTGTGTTTTCAGAGAATGCCTCTTGCACCAAACACTTGTAAGTAATAGGGATTATTCTTCAAAATACTTGTCCATCAGGCAAAAGAGGATACCTTGATGCTTTTATTTGCTTTTGCCTGATCAGTGGAGAAGCGAAACATCGTGGAAGGAAAATCCTGAACTCCTCTTTCCCTCACTTCTTGAATGAATTGGGTGTATTTTCCTATAGAGGGGACACTGAGCTTCTTTTATATAGTCATGCTCCCAACTGGTTGGGTTTTTTATTGGAATAAAGTCCTTTTTTTCTACATTCTTTCAATCAAAGGTATGACATGTTTTCACTCTATCCCTATGGCAGATTGTTTATTGTTTCTTGGCCCTGATTTTAACTCCTGAGTTGTAGCCCCTGGATTTTCCCTTTTTGCTGGAGGATGGAAACAATGCTGAGGCCACTTTCCTCTGCCAGGAAAGGTCAGGAAAGGCCACAGAGATGTGGACGAACCCTGGAGAAGACCGTGGGTCACCTACCTGTGCTCTTCTGGGCAGCCAGCCCGCCACCTATGCCCTGGAGCCCTACCCTCGTACCCACTTGAGGCCTCAGGCGATTGCCCAATTTCTCCTTAAGAGCAAAACTTCCCAAATGAGTGGCCTCTACTCAGTCTCCACTTCCTCATTCCTCTTTCTGGGGAGTGTAGAGTGGGGCAACCCACTCCAATCAGACTTCTATCCCTCAAAGAAGCCTTTTTTACTGAGATTAACAATAACCTGTTAAACAGAGGGATCATTCTCAGTCTTCAGCAGCATGCATCGAAGTTGAGGGCATTCCTTCCTTTTTGAACCTCTGTCTTCATTTGACTTCCAGGATCTTGCCCTGTCCTCCTGTCCTTTTTAACTCACTGTCTCCTTCTCAGCATCTTGCCTTATTGATCCGTGCTGTTCTGACCTTTCACAGTTGGGCTCAGTCCTCAGACGTCTTTTCTTTTCTCTACAGATGAACTTCCTGTTAAGTCTATCTAGCTCCATGGTTTTCAAGTGCATGGGCAAGTTCGAGACACGCCTGGAACTGTGGGCTTGGAGATCCAACTGCCTACTTCACATCTCCACTTGGATGTCAACATGCATCTCAAACTTAACATGTCCCAAACTGGACTCGTGGTATTCCTAAGTCTGAGCCACCTGGCGTTCCCATCTCAGTGAATGACACCCCTCCATTTACCTAGCTTTTCAGACTATAAACAATGGAGTGGTCCCTTGTTTCTTTCTTTCCTGCCTACCTGACATCCATCCCACAAGCAAATCCCTATTGCTTCTACACTGGAAATTGATCCAGAATCTAATTGCCTCTCCGCAGCCAAAGCCACCATTGCCACTCACCTGGACTACTCTGACAGCCCAACTCACCTCCCTGTCCCACCCTCACCCCCTGTAGTCTGTTTTCTACTCAGCTGCCCTGGAGATTCTGCTCAAATGTAAGTTAGATGAAGTCACTCCATTGTTTAAAGTCTTCACATGGTTCCTCACCCTGCTTTGAATAACTACCAGGGACACGGCCCCCACAGTCCTTTCATGACATGGCCCCATGACGTGGCTGCCCTCAGCTCCGGCTCTCCTCCTCCGTCACTTGTCCCCAGCCATACTGATCTCCTCAGCATTTCTTGATCATGCCAGGCACATTTCTGCCCCAGGGCATTTGCACTGACTATTCCCTCTGCAACACTCTTCTCCCAGACATCTCTACCTGGCTAACTGCCTCACATCCTTCAAGCTTTTGTTTGTCTCACACCTTCTCAACAGAAGTCTACACAGAGCACCCTATTTTAAAAATGGATCTCACCTTACCCCAAACTACTAATTCCCGTTACCCTGCTCCTCTCTTCTTTCTACAGCATGCATCACCTTCCAATGCACTATATGATGAGTTCCCTTATGACGTTTGCTTTTGATTTTGTCTTTTTTTGGTCTACCTCCCCCTGGACTAGAATGTGAGCTCCAGGAGGGTGAGGACTTATGTCTGTTTTAGTAGCAAATGAATCTCAAAACCTGAACAGTTAGCTGGGCTGTGATGGTCACCTGGGTCAATACTTAGTGAATGACTGAAGCGGCCTGGCTACATGAGCATCCCATAGAGCCATCTCCCCGCTCCAGTCAACCACGCACAGCGCCCCACTCCGGTTCTAAGGACGATTAGCAGGGTCTGAGGCCTAGTCAGCTCCAGGCACCGGTCAGGAAAAGGGGCTCCACCACCTCCGTCCAGCCTGCTAACTCACCGCATGGCCTGGAAAAGTCACCTCTCCAGGACTCAGTCTCTCATGTGCTCCATGGAGGCTTTTTTTCCTGTGCTCCCCGCCTCGGGACATAATCTAAGGGTACATATAGGAGTGTATATTTCAAAGCCAAAAAAAGTTGCCCTTGTTTATGTTATGCAACTCACACCTGGGAGACAGGATTGCAAGGACTTGTTTTCAGGCTATTTGCTAAGGGTAATTGTCTTCCTGGGGGCATGACCCACAGCTGGGCACCCCTGGGGTAAAAAATATATATATATATGCAGGAGCTCCTGGCCTGCTGAGGCAAGTAGGTTTAATTCTACTACAACAGGAAATCTGGTGTATCCTCCCCAACCCCGCCCCCCTAAAGCTGAAATGAACTTTCCGAAGAAATCAGGGCTGTTAAGGTCACTAACAACATTTCAGCAAGTTCTGTTATCACTTTGATTGATATATAAAATTTCAGAAGCTATTACATTTTCATCTGCTATTCTTATCTCCGGTTTCAGAACCGGAAGGCTGAGGCGCGTCTTCCTCCTCTTGAATCCCTGCAGCGGTTCCATCGGTAGTTGTGATCTGGTCCCTGTCAGTCTGCTGGGCCTTGACGTGCTGTCCCACGGCTTCAGGAAAATGTAGGGAGAGCAAATAGGGCTCCTGCTGGGAGTGTCCCCTTTCACAGGCAGCCTTGGGATCACGGGGACAGTTAGCATCAGCAGAACACATCTCCGACTGCACAATGCTTGTGCAAACAGGAGGTCCCAATAAGACCCAGTGTGGCAGACATTCTGAGGGAGCAGAGCGTAGACCAGGATGCTCTGAGCCCCACCAGCCCTGCCCAGGCCCCTTCCCTCTGTGGCAGAGATGCCCCCTCGGCTGGAGAGCTTGAGCCTGCCTTGCTTGCTTGCAACACGGAGCCCTTGCGGGAACTGCCTGTGTTCTGCGGGGCAAGCCTCGGGGACCCCTCTGAGTGGAGCTCTCAGTAGTGGGGCTCTGTCTGCTCTGCCCACCCTTCCACGTGCTTGCAAGGATTAGATGAAATACCTGACCCAGAACAGACATTTGGTTCATTTTCATCATTCAGAAGGCCATTTTGATTATTTGCAGTCAAAAAGAACCGCAGTTAGCCTTCTTGAAGCAGAAAGGGTTGCTGGCGCGTGACTTGGACTGCCAGCCCAGGGGTAACGGTCCTCATGCTCCAGCTCCCCCCTCCACCCATGAAACCAACGCTTAGTGTCCACCCCTTGTGCCTCGGGCTACTTTTCCTGTTCCTTGTTTTCCTCACCTGTAAAAAGGGGCTGCTCAGACCTACCCACGTGAGGTTGTTGGGCTCCCTGGAGATACCAGCAATCCCCCTCATGGTAAGTCGCACTGGACACCATGCTGGCTACTGTCCTCCTTCATGTCTCCTCCTGGAGGGGTCTGTTCTCCAGAGAGAGCGGGGCAGGGTTCCAAAGCCGGGCAAGGACTTCTCCTCCTTGGCCACCCTCCCCTCCTCAACCCCCACCCCTCTTTTGCCTCCTTAGCATTGGAGGCACTGACTGGTGCCACCCTTCAGTTCAGGAGACGGGCGACAAGGGTGAGGCACACTCCCTTTGCTGAAAGCCGATGATGGGCGGGAAGGGGGTGCTGTGGGGACCGGGCTGCAGAAGTCCACCACCCTCCTCCCTGCTCTTTCTCCACTTTTAAGCTTGGAGCAGTATAGAGACTTACAGAAATTATGTCTGCCTACAGCCTTAAAATTCATTTTTAGTTCCTTGGGTAATATTTTAACTGACCTCACTAAAAATATGTATACAGTTGTTTTTTCTACGAAAGATCTAATACAACCTCTCCTTTCTAGATGGGGAAGTTGAGGCCCAGCCCCTGGGACTGGTTGCAGCTTCCTGAAGGAGTAACTTGGAAGTTTCCAGGGGTGGGACAAGAGCCCTGGTCCTCTAACATGGCTTTCTTTCCAGCAGCCTCTACACTGAGGAGGTTGCATGCCAAAGTGAGGCCCCGCTCAGCACAGAGAAAGGGAGGAAGGAGGCAGGGAGGGTGGAGTCCTTGCAGTTTACTTACGTGGAGAAGAATCTTGGGCTGATCCAGGAACTGTGAAGATTTATATCTTAATCCAGTTTCCTAAGAATTGGTTCTTGGAATACATCTAGGAGCTGTAAACTCGGACTTTTTGTTGGAAGAAATAAAAATATTATTCTTGCCTTCTATTGTTAAGGAGGTTTTGATAAGAGCCATTGGGCTTTGGAAATCCCAGAGGAAGGAAGTGTGAGCTCAAATGTTAGACCTTGGAGAAGTTCTGTCCCTTGTTCCCACTGTGAATCGTGGCCTGAGATCTTCATCAAAGCAGGCTTACCTTGACTTCCCCTGCTTACTCTACCTTGCCTTGTCCTTCTTTTGTCCCTTCCCTTGTGTTCCTTTAACCGTTTCATTTGTACCTGCAGGAATCACAGCATCAATGGCCAAGCCTTCCTCTAGGCTGGGGACAGGGCCTAGAATCTTGGTTCTACAAGAGAGCATCTGGGATTACAGGCCCCGTGTGGACCACATGTGTCTTAGCCCCCTCCTCCCTCCATTTCTTTACACTCTGAGCTCCCCTGAAACTGCTTCTTAAATCCTGGGGATGCAGAAGTGTTGGGGTCATGGCAACATGGGATCATTCAGGAAATCTCTAGAGAGAGTCAGGCCTTTGGTGTAAGCACCAAGCATATAATAGCTCTCTTCCTCCTTTCTTTAACCTGGTAAGCTCCTCTTCAACCTTCGAGGGCCACCACAAATATTCCCCTCCCCTTAGGAAATATTCCACTCCTCCTCAGGAAAGCTGATTTATTTTCCTTCTCCAGTTCCCACTGTCCTTTTACTCTATCAGGACTTACCTGAATTAAAGTAGAAGAGCTTACTGAGAATACAGTATATCACAATTAATTCTTTGAGAAATTCATTTATGTCATTTGTTTTTGTTGACTTCATCAGGAAAGAATACAAGCCATTTGGAGCCCCTCCCTTGGAGGACAGTCTGATTTTCTTCTTCCAGTAAACAAGGGCTTTTCTTAGAAACCATAAATAATCCTTCC
The DNA here is from genome assembly GCF_002288905.1 of Enhydra lutris kenyoni. Lineage (NCBI taxonomy): Eukaryota > Metazoa > Chordata > Mammalia > Carnivora > Mustelidae > Enhydra > Enhydra lutris. The sequence goes on along the minus strand of NW_019154115.1, from coordinate 21,367,029 downwards.
TGTTTCTGGGTGTGAGCAAGGAAGCTGAGTGGGTGACGGGGGCCTGGTGTGAGAATGGGTTGCCCAAAGACAGCCTCTGAAAAGGGTTGGTGTTTAGAAAGCAATGGAGGCAGGTAAACCAGATTACTGCAGGGGAGGAGAAGGGGGACTTGGTGCTCCAAGCCAGAAGCTAAACGTGTTTTTAGCATCAGCAGAACATGTCTCAGACTGCAAATTGCTTGTGCGCGGAACACAATGTCCTTCTGAAATAACACTGCTGACTGGCTTACATACCAGTACTACTAAAGGCATCTTTGAAACCCTCAGGACCCAGGTTGGTGCGAGGATGCTGCTGTTCCGGCGGGGTGGGGGCTGTTCCAGCACCTTGCACGCAGGGCTGAGAAGGCCAGGCCTGGATATTTTATCTCCAGAAGCCGTCGCTGCCATGACAACTGGAGGCTGCAGAGCCCCCTTTTCAGCCTTCTAAGTCCCGAGGGAACCTTTGGAAAACCCAGAGGAGAGGAGAAAGCAAGGAGCTGATGATACAGAGTTTCTCTTCAACCTTGTTTAAGGAGCATCCAAACACGATTTAATTCCTTTTGATAAAAGCAAGGCATCATTATATGTTAATATTAAAAAGGGGGGGGGGCGCCTGGGTGGCTCAGATGGTTAAGAGTCTGCCTTCAGCTCAGGTCATGATCTCAGGGTCCTGGGATCAAGCACCCCCCACCTCCTGGGTCAGCCTCCCGGCTCAGCAGGGAGGCTGCTTCTCCCTCTCCCCTACCCCTCCCCCTGCTTGTGCTCTCTCTGTCTCTCTCTCAAATGAATAAATAAAATCTTAAAAAAAAAAAAAAGGCAAGGCATGTGCATTGTGAAAACTGGAACCGCCCAAGAGAGTGGATGGGGAAAAAGGAATCCCCCTGCCTCCTCAGACCCTGTTCTCACTTTCCAGGGCAGAGAGCATTCTGGGGTTTTGCTTGCGTATTTACACAAGACAAAGGAGCCCAGAGCTGCCCACGTGCACCACCTCATTCCTTCAAAGGGCTGAAAGCATCACATTTCCAGTCCCATTCCAATGGATTTACTTGGATTTAGACACCCCCAGAAATGTTATATTAACTATACCCCAAATGTCATGGTATCATTTCATTTCTGTATTTATATAGGCAATTATATTTACATATATTTGTACATAATAGTCCACGTACTACCAAGATTTGTAATCTGTATCTCCTGCCCACCTGCGCTGCCCCCCCACCACAAAGGTCTGAAAGAGAAAGCAGTTTAGCAGTGGCCAAGGGTTAGGAATGGTAGGTAGAACACAACAGTGAAGGGGATGCCCAGGGAGCTCCTTTGTGGTGATGGGAAAGCTCTGCACCTCGATTGTGGTGACTGGCAAATCTATCCATGTGATGACAGTACACAGAACCACACACACACACACACACACACACACACACACACACACACAGATGAATAGTCCACATTAACACTGGTGAGATCTGGACAATGTCTGTGGGGTTTTGCCAATAACAGCTTCTCAGTTTTAATATTACACTGTGGTTTTACTTATGATGTTACTACTGGGGGAAACTGGGTGAAGGACCCATGGGACTTTTGGCAACTTCCTGGGAATCTAGAATTTTTCAAGGAAAAAAGCGATAATGATAAGGTTGGAGTCTCCTGTCCCCTTGTCCTCTATTCCTAGCTCTAGCTCAAGTCCTGGCACAGAGAAGTGCTCGCTCAGTAAATGTAAGTAGAAGAAGCAAAGGGTCTCACCTTTCTGGACGTTAGTTTCCCATCTGTAAAATGAGGTTGTGGACTGAATGACCTATATCCCACACATTTCCAGGCCCCACAATCAGTTCTGTCCAGGCAGACCAGGCTCCTCCTGCGGAACCAGTCAGCTGAGTCTCCTCCTAAGTGCTGATCTCCCTGCACACTCCCCCGACCCTCTCACCTGCAGAACGCACAGGCAGATGTCCCCCACGTTTCCAGCAGAATATAGTAGGAGTATGATGAAATCACTAGCCAAATTACAATGGAAGTCGTGGCACCTCTTGAGAAAGGATCTTTCTGAAAGTCTCTGATGTGAAGAACAAAAGAGTTTGTCTGATATGTTAGGGAGGCCTGTTTACTCTGTGGATGGGAAGTACACGGCCAAATGGAAGAATCATGTAACAGTGAAGCTGCGGTCTCTGGACTCCAAGCCCCAATTTGGCTCCAAATGAAGTTGCCTTTCCATTGTCTCTATCGACCAAGCCCTGGGCTTGCTAGGATTTGAAGAGATAATAGCTTATAGTGGACGGTGTTGGTGCTCCATGCACACTGCTTGTCAGCATTTCTGTGCCCCTGTCCCCATGCCACAGCTGACATCCTCACCTCTTCTGGGAGCACTGCTAAAGCCGAGAATGCTGGGCTTGCTTGGGAACCAATACCTTCCTCCTCTCCCAGTGGGTGACTGGCTGGGCAGCATGGGAGCCCAGTGCCCTGGCCCCAGATTGGGACATCTGAGGTGTCCCTTACACTGTGGACTCCCCCTGTGGGATTGGGTAGCACTCCCAGGAGACAGCTGAGGTCTTTTGTCTGAGGCTGCTCTGGCTCAGCTTCTTCCCTTCCCCTTCCCCTTCCGAATCTCCTTAACTGGTGTTTGCTGGGAGCTTAATAAATGATTTGCCTAGAAATTCACATCTCAGCATCTGCTTCTGGGGAATGCATTTGAGCAATGGTATCCTCAAGCCATCATTTGTCTCAATGCCATTCCTAAAGGGTGGGTGTCATCATGGAGAGTCCCCCTCCCAGACAGGCTTGGTGAGCGCCTCTCAGGGGGCAATCAGAAAAGATGATTCGAAAAGGAGCTGAGGGAAAGTCTACATGGAAATAGGGGCTTTGAATGACACACTGAACCAGATGGATTTCACAGGTATATTCAGAACATTCCATCCTAAAATAGCAGAATACACATTCTTTTCAAATGCACATGGGACAGTCTCCAGAATAGATCACATATTAGGCTGCAAAACAGGTCTCAACAAATTCAAGAAGATTGATATCACACTGAGCTCCTTTCCTGGTCACAACGCTGAAACCAGAAGTCAACCAAGAAAAAAATCTGAAAAGACCACAAATATATAGAGTTTAGATAACATGCTGCTAAACAATGAGTCAGTCCCTCAGGAAATCAAAGAAGAAATTAAAAAGCATATGTAAACAAATGAAAGTGAAAACACAATGATCCAAAACCACTGGAATGCCAAAAAAGTAGTTCTAAGAGGCAAGTGTGTAGCAACACAGGATTTCCTCAAGAAGTAGGAAAAGTCTCAAATAAACAGCCTACTTTTACACCCAAAGAAGCTAGAAAAAGAACAACAAACAAAGCCTAACGCCAGCAGAAGTAGGGAAATAATAAAGATTAGAGCATAAATAAATAATAATTTAACCCCCCCACCCCTACCACCACCACCAACAGAACAATCAAACCAGGAGCTAGTTCTTTGAAAAAAATTAATAAAAGTGATAAACCCCTAGTCAGACTTATCAAGACAACAAGAAAGAGGAGCCAAATAAATGAAATCACAAATGAGAGAGGAGAAATCACAACCAACACCACAGAAATACAAACAAAAGAGAATATTATGAAGATTATATGCCAACAAATTGGACAACCTACAAGAAATGGATAAATTCTCAGAAACATAAAACTTACCAAAACCGAAACAGTAAGAAATAGAAAACTTGAACAGACTGATAACCAGCAAAGAAATAGAATCAATAATCAAAAATCTCCCAACACACCAAAGTCCAAGACCAGATGTCTTCCCAGGGGAATTCACAAAACATTTAGAGAAGAGTTAATACGTACTCTCCTCAAACTACTCCAAAAGATAGAAAAGGAAGGAAAACTTCCAAATTCATTCTATGAGGCCAGCATTATCCTGATACCAAAAACCAGAAAAAGGCACCATACAAAAAAGAGAACTACCGGCTAATATCTCTGATGAACATTGATGCAGAAACCCTCAATAAAATATTAGCAAACCAAATCCAACAACACATTAAAAAATCTTTCACAGGCAATCCCTCCTTGGGAGCTTTGTACTATCACTTTGCTATCACTCAATAAACTTTGCTCTACCACCAACAAAAAAAAAAAAAAAAAAAGAAAGAAAGAAAGAAAGAAAAGAAAAAAGAAAAAGTTCACCAAGATCAACTGGGATTTATTCCTGGTTCAATGTTTACAAATCGAGCAATGTGATACACTACGTTAATAAAAGAAAGGATAAGAACCATATGATCCTTTCAGTAGATGCAGAAAAAGCATTTAACAAAGTACAACATCCGTTCATGATAAAAAACCCTCAGCAAAGGAGGAATAGAGAGACCTTATTTCAACATGATAAAGGCCCTATACAAAAAAACCTACAGTGAATACCATCCTCAAGGTGGGGGTGGGGTGGGGTGGGGAATTGAGAGCTTTTCCCCTACAGTCTGGAACAGGACAGGGATGGCCACGCTCACCACTGTCATTTAATATAGTACTGAAAGTCCTAGACTCAGCAATCAGACAATGGAAAGAATTAAAGCACATTTAAATCAGCATGAGAAGTAAAACTTTCATTATTTGCAGATGACATGATACTCTGTAGAAAACCCTTAAGACTGGCCAAAAAATTGTTAGAAACAAAACACAAATTCAGTGAAATCGCAGGATACAAAAATCAATGTACAGAAATCTGTTGCATTTCTTTACACCAATAATGGAACAGCAGAAAAAGAAAGTAAGGAACCAATCCCACTTTAAAATGTGCCAAAAATAATAAGGTACCTAGGAATAAACCCCAACCAAAAAGGTGAAAGATCTGTACTCTGAAAACTATAAAACACTGATGAAAGAAATTGAAGATGACACTAAGAAATGGAAAGACATTCCATGCTCATGGATTGGAAGAAAAAATATTGTTAAAATGGCTATACTACCCGAAGCAATGGACAGATTTAAAGCAATCCGTATCAAAATACCAACAGCATTCTTCACAAGACTAGAACAAACAATCCTAAATCTGTATGGAACCACAAAAGACCCGAAATAGCTGAACAATCTTGAAAAAGAAAAATAAAGGAGTGCCTGAGTGGCTCAGTCAGTTAAGCATCTGACTTGGGCTCAGGTCATGATCCCAGAGTCCTGGGATGGAGCCCCATGTAGGGCTCTTTACTCAGCAGGAACTTGGTTCTCCCTCTCCCTGCTACTCCCCCTGCTTGTACTCTCTCTCACTGTCGAATAAATAAATTAAATCTTCCAAAAAAAAAAAAAAAAAAAAAAGAAAGAAAGAAAGAAAAAAAAGAAAAGTAAAGCTGGAGACATCACAATTCCAGACTTCAAGTTATATTTCAAAGCTGTAGTGATCAAGACAATATTATACAGGCAAAAAATAGACAACATTGATTAATGGAATAGAAAAGAAAGCCCAGAAATGTACCCATAATTATATGGTCCATTAATCTTTCCCAAAGCAGGAAAGAATATACAATGGGAAAAATACCGTTTCTCCAACAAATGGTGATGGGAAAACTAGACAGCTACATGCAAAAGAATGAAACTGGACCCCTTTCTTACACCATATCTAAAAATAAATTCAAAGTGGATTAAAGACCCAAATATGAGACCTGAAACCAGAAAAGTCCTTGAAGAAAGTACAGGCTGTAATTTCTCTGACATTGGCCATAGCAACTTCTTTTTTGATATGTCCCCCAAGGCACAGGAAACAAAAGCAAAAATAGCAATTGGCCTTCATCAAAATAAAAAGCTCCTGCACAGTGAAGGAAACAATCAACAGAACTAAAAGGCAACCTGTAGAATGGTAGAAGATATTTGCAAATGTCATATTCAATAAAGGGTTGCTATCCAAAAGAAATAAAGAACTTATGAAACTCAACACCCAAAAAATGAATAATCCAATTAAAAAATTGGCAGAAGTCATGAATAGGCATTTTTCCAAAGAAGACATACAGATCGCTGATAGAGACATGAGAAGATGCTCAACATTGTTTATTATCAGAGAAATGCAAATCAAGACTACAATATCACATCACACCTGTCAGATCAACAGCACAGGAAAAAACAGTTGTTGGCAAGGATGTGGAGAAAGCGGAATCTTCACGCACTGTTGGTGGCAATGCAAACTGGTATGGCCACTGCGGGAGACAATATGGAGGTTCCTCAAAAAGTTAAAAATAGAACTACCCTATGATCCAGAAATCACACTACTAAGTATTTACCCAAAGAATACAAAAATACTAATTCAAAGGGTTACGTGCCTCCTGATGTTTATAGCAGCATTATCTACAATAGCCAAATTATGGAAATAGCACAAGTGTCCATCAATTGATGAATGGATAAAGAAGTGGTGTGTAAAAAAGTGAAACAAGATGGGATCAGGAGGGAGACAAACCATAAGAGACTCTTAATCTCACAAAACAAACTGAGGGTTGCTGGGGGGAGATGGGGTATGGAGAGGGTGGTTGGGTTATGGACACTGGGGAGGGTATGTGCTATGGTGAGTGCTGTGAAATGTGTAAGCCTGACGATTCACAGACCTGTACCCCTGGGGCAAATAATACATTATATGTTAATAAAAATAATTTTAAAAAAGAAGTGGTGTGCATATATACATGTGTGTGTATGTGTGAGTTTATATATAATGGAATATTATTCAGCCATTAAAAAAGAATGAAATCTTGCCATTTGCAATGACATGGATGGAGCTAGAGAGTATAATGCTAAGTAAAATAAGTCAGTCAGAGAAAGACAAATACCACATGATTTCACTCATATGTGGAATTTAAGAAACAAAACAAATAAGGAAGGTGGGATGGGGCGGTAGAGAGGCAAACCAAGAAACAGACTCTTAACTCTAGAGAACAAACTGATGGTTGCAGAGGGGAAGTGGGTGGGTGGGGATGGGTGACATAGGTGATGGGGAGTAAGGAGTACACTTGTCGTGATGAGCACTGGGTGTTGTATGGAAGTTTGAATCACTATATTCCACACCTGAAACTAATATTACACTGTGTGTTAACTGACTGAAATTTAAATAAAAACCTTAAAAAAAGAAAAAAGGAAGAAAGGAAAAATTTTAAAAAAGGAGCTGAGAGCAGAGACTGGTTGAAAAGGGAAGACGGAATAGTAGCTCTAGCAAAAGTTAGCCTCATTTAACTTGCTACTGACAAACCACAGCCTAGCAAGAGGTCCAGGAAGAAGAGTCACAGCGTGCCTCTCAGCCAATGCAGCTCGTACCAAACATGAAGCTGGGCCTGTCTACGTTTGTCCCCCACTCTCTCTTACACCTTCCACTTCCCTCCCTGCATCCCCCAGCTCTAGGCACAAACTCTTTCCCGACTCCATTATTTAAATAGCACTATTGAGGTATGATTAGTGCAATAAACTACAAATATTTCAGATGTGCAATTTGAAGTTTTGACATATACATATATCCATAAAACCATCATCACAGCAAAGACAGCAGATATACCCATCACCCCCCAAAGTGTTCTCTAACCTGCAATCCTGAGTCAGTGTCAGAAGACACAGCAACATGGGGGGAGAAACAGGAAGAATCCAGGGGCAAGTGTGCCAAGTGGTGTCCAGATCACACTGTTCTCGAAGGTGACTTTGCTGTGTTCCTATCTACTAGACTTCCCTTGGGTGTGTGAAGACTCTGCCCCTGGCTTTTCAACTTCTCCATCAATTTGTGAACACCCTGATAGTCTAATCCAGTGTTGCTGAAGTTACTCATAACCTAAAACCTCAAATGACAGATGGGTGATAGAGAATGGTTGGAGATGGATCACTGAACAGAGAATTCTAGGCAAGGGTTGTTCCAGGGCCCTTCAAATCCATCAATTCTTTCCTTAAATTTCATGAACTAACCTCTGCTAGCTTCAGATTTTTCTTCTGCACCTTCCTCACCTCTCAGCTTCATAGAATTGAGTTAGAGCCTTATTCTAGGTTAGGCTTTGGTTCAAGGAAATGTGGCTGGTTTGAGCTTCTACCCAGACCACTCACATTTTCTCCATTTTTTTTTTTTTTTTTTTTTTTTTTTACAGAGAGACACATTTTGAACTTATTTTTGTGTCTGGTGTAAGGAAGTGTTCCAGCAGGTCCCACAGAGAGGCTCTGCTCCCTGACAGTCACCCCCAGGAGTACTGGCAAAGAACTTGAGGAGCAGAGATCACCTGGTCTGCCTGGAGTCAGGGGTTTTGCAGGACACAGGACTTTCAGTGCGGAGTTTTACACTTTTGCTGAGCAGAGAGCCCTACATGGGGTTCAATCCCAGGACTCTGGGATCATGACCGGAGCCCAAGTCAGATGCTTAACCGACTGAGCCACCAGGTGCTTTTGCATGTAGCTGTCCGGTTTTCCCATCATCATTTCCCATTGTGTATTCTTTCCTGCTTTGTGAAAGATTAATTGGCCATGTAATTATGGGTACATTTCTGGGCTTTCTCTTCTATTCCATTAATCGATTTTTTTTTTCTTTTGCCGGTGTCATACTGTCCTGATCACTGAAGCTTTGAAATATAACTCGAAGTCCCTCTCCCCGCCGCTCCCACTGCTTGTACTCTCTCTCACTGTCAAATAAATAAATAAAATCTTGAAAAAAAGAAGAAAAGTAAACTCTAGTCTGGGACTGATTGAGATCAGAAGGGAGTCTTTTCACTTCCAATTTAGCACCAAGGCTCCTCCACTGATTTTTCTCCATGGATGAGGGTACATTTGCTAAGGGAGTCACTCTCAAAAATTTAAAGGATGCTGGGTGGTAATCCCCATTGTAGCCCCATTCAATTCACTTGTATGGCCCCTGCAGAAACCAGAGAGATTGTGGCATTAAGTGGTGTGCTACCAAAACGTCAGCCAAATGGTAGTTCTAGTTATAGCTACTGTGCCAGGTGTTACTGGCAACTGGTGTTACTGGTGTTACTACAACACACCTAATAGTAAGTAATGAATGTCTTGGTAAATGCAATATTTTCAATCTCCATCAATCAAGAAGAGCAAATGAGGATAATATTTACATGGAAAGGACAGAAGTACACATTGTCTTGCCCCAGAGCTATGTTAATGCTTCTGTTCTCTGTCACAAGACAGTCCACAGAAACTTTGATAATTTTAACATTTCACAGAATATAGTGCTGATCCACTATATTGGTAAAATATCATGTTAATCAGATTCAGTGAAAAAGAAGTAGGAGGTTCTAAGGAAATATGCCAGAGGGTAGGACATAAACCCTAACAAAATTTGGAAGCCTGTCATATCAGTGAATAGTCTGGCCATGCCAGTTCATCCTTTTGTAAGACCAATTTTTTGTACCTGTTACCCCTTATCTTTAGGAAAGAGACACAGTACCTGATGGGTCTCTGGATTTTGGAGACAACATGTACTTCATCTGGGAATATTGCTTCAACTCACTAATTGGGTGACTCAGAAGTTAACAATTTTGAGTGAGGCCCAGAACAAGAAAGGACTATTACAGGTCCAGGCTGTGAGCAGCACTGACATTTTGACCCTAAGACCCAGCCTATCCAAGGCACTAGAGATATCCATGGCGGATAAACACACTGTGAGGAGTCTCTGGAAAGCCTTGATAAGAAACCTACAATACAAACCTATAAGGGTTTGGAGCAAAGCCATGCCTTCTGCAGCAGAAAACAACTTTCCTTTTGGAAAGGAGGTCTTGGAGTGAATCTTGGTAGAGACTGAGCACATAACCATGGCATATCAAGTGACTGTCAAACTGGTACTAAGGTACCCATTTTATGGTACAGGAAGTATGAAATGGGCATGTGACCAGAGAACTCCACTGGTCCTAATATCCCAAGAAGTAACTGAGTTTATTCACTTGAGTGCACTCACCCAAATTCAGGACTTAATGTGGTGGCTTAAGCCCTGGTTGGGGGTGTTGGAGGTGGCATTAATAGTCTGCTAGATGGTCTAAATGAAGCCTGACTTCAATAGTGGCCAGTACTGTCCTTAGACCTGCTCTTCTTCCAGGCTGTTACCCATGGAGCAGGGCCACCATGCTCCAGAGTGGAATTCCAAGGAGTCTTAGAAAATTCTAAATCTTAATCTTCTCTATTATTGTATTTTTTGAGGTAGGAGGACAAATTTAACTTTTTAAAGCTTGATTTATAAATATTTTTATATTTTAAATATTTAGACAATTGAACAACGCTCTAAGCAAACTGGACCTAGCCGAGATCTATAGGACATCCCACCAGATGACAGCAAAATACACATTCTTCTCAAACATTTGCCAAACATTTACCGAACATTTACCAAAATAAACCATACATTAGGCTACAAAAAAAGTCTCAGTAAATTTTTAGAAGTTGAAATGATTCAAAGTATTCTCTTCGAACACAATGGAAAAGACTAGAAGTTGATACCATAAGAAAAACAAGAAAATTCACAAGTATGTAGAAGATTAAACAACCCTCTCTCAAACAACCAATGGGTTAAAGAAGAAATCACAGGAAAATCAGAAAACCCTTAAAGGTGAATGAAAAGGAAGCACAATATACCAAAACTACTGGGTGTAGTAAAAGCAGTGCTCAGAGGGAAATTTATAGCAATAAACACCTACACTAAAAAATATATATATATCTTGGGTGCCTCGGTGGTTCAGTTGGTTAAGCGACTGCCTTCAGCTCAGGTCATGATCCTGGAGTCCTAGGATCAAGTCCCACATCAGGCTCCCACCTCTACAGGGAGTCTGCTTCTCTCTCTGACATTCTCCTCTCTCATGCTCTCTCTCTCTCTCAAACAAATATATAAAATCTTTAAAAGATATACATATCTTTTAAAGATTTTATATATATATATCTTAAATAAATATATATCTTAAACAAAAATGTATCATGATACATATGTTTATATATCATGATCTATATCTTATATATCATATATATAAATATAAATATAAATATAAATATAAATATATATATATAATAATCCACCTTAAGGAGCTAGAAAAAGAAGAACACATTAACCCCAAACCTGGAAAAAGGAAGGAAATAATAAATATCAGAGTGGAGATAAATAAAATAAAGAATAAGAAAACAGTACAATTAATGAAAACAAAATTCAGTTCTTTGAAAAAAATCAACAAAATTGACAATCTTCAGCTAGAATGACAAAGAAAGAGAAAGATAAGTTTCAAATAACTAAAATCGGAAATGAAAATGAGAATATTAACTACTTATTTTACAGAAATAATAATATTATGAACTATTGTATACCAACAAATTAGACCTAGATGAAATGGACAAGTTCCTAAAACACAGATACCAAAACTGACTCAAGAAGAAATAGAAAATCTTGGGGCACCTGACTGGTTCAATTGATGGAGTGTGTGACTCTTGATCTCAGGGTTGTGAGTTTGAGCTCCACGTTGGGTGTAGAAATTACTTAAAAATTTTTTTTTAAATAATCTTTTTTTAAAAAGAAGAAATAAAAGATCTATACAGAACTATAACAAATAGAGATATTGAATCAACAATCCCAAAAGCCTTTCAAGAAAGAAAATTCAGGACCAGATGGCTTTACGGTGAATTTTACTGAACATTTAACAAAAAATTAATGCCAATCCTTCACAAACCCTTCCAAAAACAGCAGAGGAAGGAATACTTCCTAATTCTTTCTATGAGGCCAGGAAAGTCAAATAAATACAAGAAAAAATTATAGCTTAATATTCCTTATGAATATAGATGAAAATTTCTCAACAAAATACTAGGAAACAGAATCCAGAAGCATGTTAAATATATTCTACACCATGACCAAACAGGATTTATCCCAGGAATGCAAGGGTGATCAACATAAGAAAATCAATCAGTATAATACACCACATTAATAGAATAAAAGGAAAAAACCCACATAATCATCTCAACTGACACAACAAAGGCATTTGACAAGATTCAACGATGTTTTACGATAAAAACATTGAGAAAACTAGAAATAGAGGGAACTTTCTCAATATGATAAAGGGCGTTTATGAAAAACACACAATTAGCATCATACTCAATGGTAAAAGATTGAAAGATTTCTCTCTAAGATCAGTAACTACATAAAGATGCTCACTTTCACCATTGCTATTCACCACTGTCCTGGAAATTCTAGCCAGAGCAATTAGGGAAGAAGAAGAAATTAAATGCATTCACAAGGAAAGGAAGAAATAAACTTTCCACCTCTACTTGCAGATACATGGTTCTATGTATAGAAATCCCAAATAATTCACAAAAAAAGCTACTATAACTAAGACACAAATTCAGTTGTAAAGTACAAGATCAACACAAAAAGTCAGTTGTGTTTCTATACACCAGCAATGAACAAGCTGAAAACAATTCTATCTACAATAGCATCCAAAAGGATAATATACTAAGAATAAATTTCACGAAGGAAGTGAAAGATATATATACTGAAAAATACAAAATATTGCTGAGAGTCATTAAGAAAAGCTAAATTTAAAAAAAAATTCCTTTGTTCATGAAGTACTGCCATTTTAAGATAGCAAAACAACCCAAAGAGACCTACAAATTAAATGCAATCCCTAACAACTTTCAAAACAGCTGTTTGGTTTTGGCAGGAATGGAAAAGCCAATTTGTAAATTCATATGTAATTATAGGGGCCCTGAGTAGCCAAAAGAATCTTGAAAAAGAAAAACGAAGCTGAGGACTTATACTTTCCAATTTCAAAACTTACTACAAAGATACAGTAACCAAAACAGTGTGGTAATAGCATAGAGATAAACATATACACCAATTGAATAGAACTGAAAGCCCAAAAATAAACTCATTTATCTATTGCCATTTGATTTTCAACACTGGTACAAGCCAGCTCATTGGGGGAAAAATAGTCTCTTCAACAAATGGTGCTCAACAATCAGATAGTCACATGTAAAAGAATAAAATTGGACTCCAACTCCACACTGAACCCAAAAATTAACTCCAAATGGACTGATGACCTAAATACAAGAGCTAATACTATAAGACCACTTATAAAGCGTACATGATTGTATGTATCTAGAAAAACAAGGACTAAAGAAAAAATTTTCTAAAGAACAAATAAAAAGACCTATCACTATAAACCCTTAAAAAAACATAGGGGTAAATCTTCATGGCCTTGGATTAGGCAATGGATTTTTCAATAGGACACCAAAAGCACAAAAGAAAAAAGGAAATATACTGGAGTACATCAAAATTAAAAACCTTTGTGCCTTGAAGGCCACTATCAAGAAAGCAAGAAGATAACCCACAGATTAGAAGAAAATATTTGCAAACCACTCATCTGCTAAGGAAGGGTCTAGTATTCAAAGTATATAAAGAACTTTTACAAATCAACAACAAAAGACAGCTCAATCAAAAAATAGGCAAAGGATGAACAGACATACCTCCAAATAAGATGTATAAATGGCCAATAAGTTTGTAAAAAGATGCTCAACCTCATTAGTCATTAGGGAAATGTAAATCAAAATCACAGTGAGATGTCACTTCAAACCCACTAAAATGGCATAATTTTTTAAAATGGAAAATAACAAGTGTTAGCAAGGATTTGCAGAGGTTGGAACCCTCATACATTCCTGGTGGAAATGGTCCAGCCATCTCCAGCCATTGTGGAAAACAGTTTGGCATTCCTACAAAAATGTAAAAATTACCATATGAGGGATGCCTGGGTGGCTCGGTGGGTTAAAGGCTCATCCTTCAGCTCAGGTCATGATCTCAGGTTCCCGGGATCGAGCCCCACATCGGGCTCTCTGCTCAGCGGGGAGCCTGCTTCTCTCCCTCTCTCTCTGCCTGCTTCTCTACCTACTTGTGATCTCTGTCTGTCAAATAAATAAATAAAATCTTTAAAGAAAAATTACCATATGACCCCATAATTCCCCTTTTATGTCTATACCCCAAGGAACTGAAAATAAGCACTCAAACATATACACATATGTTCATAACATATACATAACATATAACATATGACATAACATATACACATATATTCATAACAGTTATTCATAATAGCTAAAAAGTGGAGACTGTTCAAATGTCCATCAACAGATGAATGAATAAATGAACTGTTGTGTATGCATGCAATGGTATATTATTCAGTGATCAAAAGGAATGAAGTACTGATACATGCTACAATGTAGATGAAGCTTGAAAACATTATGCTAAATGAAAGAAGGTAAACACAAAGGTTGTATATTGTATGATTCCTATTAGATGAAATACTCAGAGCAGATAAATCTATGGAGACCAAACACAGATTGGTGGTTGCCAGGGGTTGAAGGGAGGGGACATGGGAAGAAACTATTTAATAGGTAGAGTTATACTCTACGTGATGGAAATATTTTGGACATAGATAGAGACTGGTTACATAACATTGTGAATGTACTAAATGCCGCTGAATTGTTCAATTTAAAATAGTTAATTTTAGGGGTGTCTGGGTGGCTCAGTGAGTTAAGTACTGATTATTGATTTGGCTCAGGTCATGATCTCAGGGTGCTAAGTGTGGAGCCTTCCTAAGATTCTCTCCCTCTTACTCTGTGTCTCCCCATCACTCTCTTTCTCTCTAAAAAAATTCTTTTTAAATGGTTAACTTTATGTGAATTCCACTTCAGTAAATAATATAATCAAAAGGAGATATTTTACTAAGTACCACTTTAATATTATTGTTTCAAATGCATGTGTTATCTCCTTTTTCCATGAAATCTGAATATAAATATTATCATTGTTGAAGATTTTAAAAACTGACCAATAAAAAAATTATTTTAATACTTGTTTAAAAATTCATCCCATGGCTGGGATACGGGGCTGCCTCAGTAGGTTGCACATCTGACTCTTGATTTTGGCTCAGGTCATGATCACAGGGTCTTGAGATCAAGCCCCATGTTGGACTTCACACAGCTCAGAGTCTGCTTGAGATTCTCCCTCTCTTTGTCCCTTCCCCCTGCTTGTGCACGGACACATGCATGGTCTCTAAATAAAATAAAATCTTAAAAAGAAATTCAGTCTGAGGCCCAATGTTGGATTTACCTAGAGTCATTGTCAATATATGAATTTCATATTATTAGGTCCTGGAAGTTATGTGACTGTCAGTATAATAACATTTTCTAGGCCGAAGTGTTCATAGGTTAGCAAGTGAGATGTGCCTATTTCATTAGGATTCTCTGATGGAAGTCATTCAGTGATATTACCAAAATAAGGGTGAGGTTGCAAGAGGTTTTATAAGTTATTTTTTCACAAATTTTTAATTTTGCATTCACTTTTTATTTTTATTTTATTTTATTTGCTCTATCCCCCTCTCTGAAAAAATAAAATAAAATGCTCAAGATAAATGTAAGCCAAGGTGAAAGATCTGTAATCTGAAAACTATAAAACATTAGTGAAAGAAACTGAAAAAGATAAAGTAAATTAAAAAATATTTCATGCTGCTGGATTGGAAAAACTTGTATTGTTAAAATGTGCATAGTCCCCAAAGCAATACCCAGATTTAATGCAATCTCTATCAAAATTCCAGTGACATTTTCCACAGAAATTTAAAAGCAATTCTAAAATTCATATGGAATGACAAGAGACTGTAAATAACCAAAGCAATCTTGACCAAGAAAAGCAAAGCTGAAAGCATCACACTTTCTGATTTCAAACTACATTACAAAGCTATAGTAATCAAAACAGTATGGTATTGGCATAAAAACAGACACATAGGTTGATGGAATAGAATAGAGAGCCCAGAAATAAACCCATTCATATATGGTCAATTAATTTTCAACACAGATGCCAAAAAATATACAATGGGGAAAGGACAGTGTCCTCAATAAGTGATGTTGGGAAACTGAACATTCATATGCTAAAGAATTGAATTTGATCCTTATCTTACACCCTACATACAAATCAACTCAAAATGTTTGAAGATCTGAATGTAAGATCCGAAAATGTAAAACTCCTCGGGGAAAAACAATAACATAGAGGTTAAACTCCTTGATATCTTGGCAATGATTTTTGATTTAACACCAAAAGCAAAGTCAGCAAAATAAAAACAAACAATTGGGACTACAGCAAACTAAAAACCTTCTGCACAGTAAAGGAAACTATCAACAAAACAAAAGGCAATCCATGGAATAAGAGAAAATATTTACAAACCACCTATCTGAAAAGTGGTTAATATCCGAAATATATAAGAAAGTCATGTAACGCAATATCAAAAATAAAAGCAAAAACAAATAACCCAATCTAAAAATGGACACTGGACCTGAACAGACACTTTTTCAAAGAAGACTTAGAAATGGTCAATAGGTAGATGAAAAGTTGCTCAACACACTTGTCATCAAGGAAATGCAAATAAAAATCCAAACCTGTTAGATGTCTATGAACAGGAAGAAAGAAGATAACAACAACTACATTCTTACAAGTAGTAAGGATGAGGAGAAATGGGAACCCCTATACACTAATGGTAAATGTAAACTGATACAGCCATTATAAAAAAAAATAATAAAAAAGTAGGGAGTTTCCCTCAAGGGACTAAAAACAGAGCTACCATATGATTCGACAATCCTACTCCTTGATAAATCTCCAAAGGAAATGAAGTCATGACCTCAAAGAGTTATCTGTACTTCCACATTCATTGCATTGTTCATGACAGTCAAAATATGAAACAACCCAAGTGTCTGTCAATGGATGAATAGATAAAGAAAATGTGGGGTGTGTGTGTGTGAGAGAGAGAGAGATGAAATATTTTTCAGCCTTAAAAAGAAGGAAACTCTGCCATTTATGACAACGTGAATGAATCTTGAAGGCATTATGCTAACTGAATAGGTTAGAGAATGACAAATACTACCTGGTATCTCTTATCTATGGTGTCTAAAACAAATAGAGAGGAGAATGGTGGTTGCCAGGGGAAAGGGGATGGAGGAGATGGGGAGAGGCTGTTAAAAAGATACAAGCTTTCCATTATAAGATCAGTAAAGGTATGAGGATCTAATGTATAGTGTGCTAACTCTAATTGATAATACTGTATCATATAATTGAACTTTGTGAGGAAAGTAGATCTTAAGTGTTGTTACCAAAACAAAACAAAACAAAACAAGGTAACTATGTGAGGTGATGGATATGTTAATTAACTTGATTGTGGGAATCCTTTCACAATGTAGACATATATCAAATTATCATATTACACACTTCAAACATACTACAATTTTATCAGTTATACTTTAATAAAGCTGGAAAAATTTTAAAATAAGAAATATGACAACAAAAAAGGTATAACATAATTTATGGAAAACAAATTTCCATTTTGTAAAATAAGTGCTAGTAAATTCACATAGGAAATGTTAGCAAAGTCATTAATGTATTTTTTTCTGCAGAACACATTTCATTGTTTTATATCATGTTTGAATCGGAAATTATCATCTTTATCCAGTGTCTATTACAAAGCAAATACAAAGTTCTGCCCAATAGTTGTCTACTAAATGCTATTCCTCAAAAAACAATAAATATGTATTGTATTACTAATTTAATGAAACTTATATATGCTGATTTGTGACTCTATTCTTTGGGAATTAAGACATAGTGAGGATTTTTGTCTATCAAACCTCTGACTACATATTACAGCTTTCCTAATTCTACGGGAAGACAAACAGGATGAGCAGGCTGGCAGGAACAAATACTGGACTGAGTTCACAAAGATGTAGTAGGCGACGAGGATCAGACATCCACACTGAGAATACAGTCTATCAGGCAGAGCACATAGATAAGAATATGGAATACTGATGTGCTTTCAGTGATTATCACAGGATGATGGATGCTCTAGAAAGCAGCAGGTGTTTCCAATTTAAGCATGTGTCCGAGTCATTTGGAGGGCTCACTGCAACACACATTGTCGAGCGTCAGCTCAACTGAATTAGAAACCCAAGGCAGGAGGTGTGTGGCCTAATAATGTGCATTTCTAACAAGTTCTTAGGCAATGTGCATGCTGTTGGTTTGAGGAGCGCAGTTTGACAACCAGTAATATAGAAGAAGAGAATACTCATGAAGGCAGGAAGCATCAGGTAAGTCCAGCTAGTGCCAACCCAGTGGGTAGAATTCTAGTCCCTGAACAGGGATTAGTCTAGAGCAGTACAAAAGGAATGATTGCTAAATTTGGGATTCAGGGACAAGGTTCTGATTATTAAACCTAGGGTGTGAGGTGGGGATGAAGTTTTAGGAATAAGGAAGAAACAGGGATCTCAGAACTACTGCACCAGATCAAGTCTAGTTTAATACTCAAAGTGAGTTAATGCTAAATCCAAAAGAGTTGAGTTACATTATTCCTGCTTAAAGTCAAAGCTGGTCCTGGGGTCAAGTCTCAATCCGCAGGAAACATCAAAATCTATTTTAGTGGAGGGGCGCCTGGGTGGCTCAGTTGGGTTAAGGCCTCTGCCTTCGGCTCAGGTCATGATTCCAGGGTCCTGGGATCAAGCCCCACATCGGGCTCTCTGCTCGGCAGGGAGCCTGCTTCCCTTCCTCTCTCTCTGCCTGATTGTGATCTCTGTCTGTCAAATAAATAAAACCTTTTTTTTTTTAAATCTATTTTAGTGGAAAGGTGCCTGGCAGGCTCAGTTGATAGAGCACACAACTCTTTGTCTCAGGGCTGTGAGTGTGAACCCCATGTTGGATGTAGAGATTACTCAAAAAACAAAACAAAACAAAACAAAACAAAAAAACAAAAAAAAAAACCCAAAACTTAAAAGAGATTGTGGTGGGAACTAATAACAGTTTGAAATCAAGTAGAAGTTGGCTTCAACATTAAATAATAAGTCCCACCAAAATCTGAACATATAAAATAGATAAAGCAGTATCTCACAATGCTTTAATCTAATGTAAACATTTTCTCAAACAAGAGTTTCAAGCACGGGCACCTGGGTAGTTCAGTGGGTTAAAGCCTCTGCCTACAGCTTAGGTCATGGTCTCAGGGTCCTGGGATCAAGCCCCGCATCGGGCTCTCTGCGCAGCAGGCAGCCTGCTTCCTCCTCTCTCTCTGCCTGCCTCTCTGCCTACTTGTGATCTCTGTCTGTCAAATAAATAAATAAAATCTTTAAAAAAAAAAAGAGTTTCAAGCATATTCTTGGACTATAGAGAAGATATTTGAACGTTCTCAAATCACATTATACTGCACTGGTCTTATATTATCATACTATCTAAAGCTATAAGCAATATAAAACAACCACTCATTAACACCTGCTATGTTCTAGACCCTTCACATATGCTATCCCTTTTAAACCTTCCAAATCTCTCAATCTCAGCAGATATCCTCAATTTCTATATCACTAAAAAAGAAGAAGAGGAGGAGAAGGAGAGCAGCAGCAGCAGCAGCAGCAGCAGCTACAATCTGGAATTACCTCAACTTTTGCTACCAAACCTATAAACCTATCTTTATCTGAATCCATTCTTTCTCCTCACCCCCTCACCCCATTGCAACAAAGGAAATGTTAATCTTTCCATCTAAAGTAAAATGCTCTTGGTATTTTGATAGGGATTGCATTAAATGTGTAGATTGCTTTGGGTTGTATAGACATTTTAACAATATTTGTTCTTCTGATCCATGAGCATGGGATGTCTTTCCATTTCATCATCTTCAATTTCTTTCTTCAATATTTTATAGTTTGCAGAGTACAGATCTTTCACATCTTGGTTAGATTTATTCCTTGATGTCTTACTATTTTTGGTGCAATTGGTAAATGGGACTTTTTTTTAAACATCTATTTATTTATTTGACAGAGAGAGATCACAAGTAGGCAGAGAGGCAGGCAGAGAGAGAGGAGGAAGCAGGCTCCCCGCCGAGCAGAGAGCCCGATGTGGGGCTTGATCCCAGGACCCTGAGACCATGACCTGAGCCGAAGGCAGAGGCTTTAACCCACTGAGCCACCCAGGCACCCCAATTCCTAAATATTTCTGAAATTCAACTACTTATTTCCATTTCCTCTATTACCTTCCAAGTGCAGGACATCATTGTCTTTAAGATTCCTATCACAGTTTTGTAGCTGGCTTCTATATCCAGTCTTGTTCTCTCTTATCCTTATCCTGCAGTGACGAAAACGACTTGTTAAAAATGCTTAAAATACTCAGGTCATGATCCCAGGGTCCGGGGTCGAGTCCTGCATCAGGCTCTCTGCTCAGTGGGAAGCCTGCTTCTCCCTCTATCCTTCCCTCCTGCTCGTGCTTTCTCTGTCTCAAATAAATAAATAAAAATCTTTTTTAAAAATGCTTAAAATATTTTAAAATATTTTCACTGTCTTTAGGATAAAAAACAAACTCCTAAGCACAACTAAAAACTTCGGATATTACATATAAAATAAACATAAGAAGACTCTAAGTGGTGGTGAAAAAGAAGGTATACTCTCTAGAAAACTCTGAATCCAAGAAATGACATGGTGGTGCATTCTCCAGCCTTTTTCCCCCCTTTCATATATCCCAGACTTAGAGCTTAAAAACCTGACAAACCAGAAACATGAGCAGGCACCGAGATAAAAACCCTAACAAAAGCCATTATCTGTAGCCAAAAGATTGGAAAGGGGCAGGCTAGCAACACACAAAACTTAGACAGTAACCCCTCTGTTATAGCCAAACATTACATAAAAACTGTAACCTCTGACTCAATCCCCATCCCCATTGGCAAAAGCCAAATAGGGACCCTCCCCTCACCAGGGTGGTATTAGAAAAGACTCAGTAGGAATACAGGACTTTCTTCCCCAATGGATATACTTAATCCCCCACTTCATATTAGTGAACAGTATGTGGGTAGCCTGAACTTCCACCCCATCCAGCAGTGATGAGTCATCCCTCCTCTTCACCACTAGAATGGTGTCAGAGGAGGCCTAGTAGAGAGTCAGGAGTTTCACCACTATCCAGCAGATACAATAATCAAAAGATGTCAAGACCAAGATAACAGCAATTTTACAACTATATGACAAAGATGTTAAAGCAGCCATCATAAAAATGCTTCAATGAATCTTACAAACATGCTTCATATAAATGAAAAAAGTTTAAAATCTCCCCCAAAGAAAGACAGTCTTAGCAAAGAACTAGAAGATATAAAGAAGGACCAAGTGGAAATTTTGGAACTGAAGAATAACTGAAACAAAAAGCTCAGTAGAGGGGCGCCTGGGTGGCTCAGTGGGTTGAGCCTCTGCTTTCGGCTCAGGTCATGATCCCAGGGTCCTGGGATCGAGTCCCGCGTCGGCCTCTCTGCTCACAGGGAGCCTGCTTTCCCCCTTCTCTCTCTGCCTGCCTCTCTGTCTACTTGTGATCTCTGTCTGTCAAATAAATAAATAAAATCTAAAAAAAAAAAAAAAGCTCAGTAGATGGGCTCAACAGAAGAACAGAGGGAACAGAGGTAATAATAAGTAAACTTGAAGACAGAATAATAGAAATTACCCAATCTGAACAATAAAAAGAAAATGAGCTGAAAAAATATAAATGACTAGAGCCCCAGGATCCATGGGACTATAATAAAAGATCTAGTGTTCCCATCACTGCAGTTCCAAAAAGAAAGAAGAAGGTGGGGTTGAAAAAGTACTCAAAGAGAGGCACCTGGGTGGCTCAGTAGGTTAAGTGTTTACCTTCAGCTCAGGTCATGATCCCTGAGTCCCAGGATCAGGCTCCCTGCATCAGGCTCCCTACTAAGTGGGAAGTCTGCTTCTCCCTCTCTTCTAGTCCCACCCCATTCATGCTAGCTTTCTCTCACTCACTCACTCTCTCTCCCAAATAAATAAATAAGATCTTAAAAAAAAAAAAGATAAATACTCAAAAAAATAATGGACAAAAATTTTCCAAATTTGGCCAAAAGCATAAGCCCATAGAATCAAGAAGCTGAACAATTCCAAACAGAATAAATCCAAAATAATCTACACCAAGACATATTATAGTTAAATATCTGAAAAGTCATATTAAAGAAAAACAAACCCTAGAAAACAGTGAAAGAGAAATTACATTTTACCAATAAGAAAAAAACAATGCAAATGGTAATGGGTTTCTCAACAAAAACCATGGAGATAAGAAGGAATTAGTACAACATTTTTAAAGTGATGAAAATTAAAAACTATCAACCCAAAGCCAATATCTGGCAAAATGACCCTTCAGGAATGAGGGGAAAATGAAGATATCTCAGGTAAGGGGAGCCTTAGGGTACACTAGAGAATTCTATCAACTGCTGAAAGAAGAATTAAGATGAGTTTACACAATCTTTTCCAGAAAATGGAAGAGGGAGGAACACTCCCCAATTCATTTGATGAAAGTAATATTACTCTGATGCCAAAACCAGACCAAAAAAATGCAAAAAAGGAAAACTACAGACCAATATTTCTCATTAGTGCAACATCCTTAATACTACTAGCATAAGGAATTAAGCAATATATACAAAAGAATTAAACACCATAAATGGGGTACTTGGGTGGCCCAGTCATTAAACATCTACCTTTGCCTCAGGTCATGATCCCAGTGTCCTGGGATCAAGCCCGAAATCAGGCTCCATGCTCAGCAGAGAGCCTGCTTCTCCCTCTCTAACTCCCCTGTGCTTGTGTTCCCTCTCTTGCTATCTCTCTCTGTCATACATAAATAAGATCTTTAAAAATAAATAAAAAATAAACGCCATAACTATTTTGGTTTACTAGGACTGTCATAACGAGAGTACCATAAACTAGATGGTTTTAAACAACAGAAATTTACTCTCATGGTTTTGGAGGCTAATATTCCAGACTCAAGGCGTCAGCAAGGTCATTCTCCCTCTGAAACTCTGGGCAGAATCTTGCCTTTCCTCTTCTTTGCTTTTGGTGATGGCCATGATCCCTGTCCTTCCAATCTATGTCTCTGTCATCACACAGTGTTCTGTGTATCTCAGTCTTCATGTGGCTTTTTAATCTTCTAATGACACCAGTCATACTGAATAAAGGAACTTGCATTTGGAAATTGTTTCTTAGATGTGACACAAAAGTACAAGCAGCAAAAGGAAATAAATACTGGACTGTATTGAAATTTAAAATTCTGTGCTGAAAACAATACCATTAAGAGAGTGAAAAGACAACTGACAGAATGGGAGAAAATATTTTCTAATTGTATATCTAATAAGGGGCCAGTGTCCAGAATATATAAAGAATTACAACTCAATAATAATATGACAAAGAACCCAATTAAGAAATGGCAAAGGATCTGAACAGATTTTCTCCAAAGAAGGTATACAAATAGCAAACAGGCACATGAAAAAAGGTATGCAATAGCGCACAATAGCGTTAGCTATCAGAGAAATACAGGTCAAAACCACTTCACTCCCACAGGAGTGGCTGTAATTAAAAAAAGACCTTGATAAGTGTTGGGGAGGATGTGAAGAAATTGAAATCCTCATATATTGCTAGGGAGAATGTAAAAAATTGTTCAAGCCCTTTAGCAAAGTTTGGTAGTCTCCCAAAGTTATACAGAAAGTTCACATACGACCCAATAATTCTGCTCCTAGGTATATACCCAAGAGAATTTAAAACTTATGTGCACACTAAAATGTGTACGTCTGTAGTAGCATTATTCCTAATAGCCAAAAAGTGGGGAAAACCCAAAGTCTATCAACTGAGGCTTGCATAAACAAAATTCAATATATCCATAAAATGGAATACTATTCAGCCATAAGTAATGAAGTACAGATATATGCTAGAATACAGATAAAATTTGAAAACACTGTTAAGTAAAAAGAAGCCAGTCACAAAAGAACACATATTGTAGGATTACATCATATGAAGTGTCCAATAAGCAAATCCATAGAGACAGAACACAGTTGCTAGGGGCTGGGGGAAAAGGAATGGGGAGAAGACTGCTAACAGATAAGGGGTTCTCTTTGGGGGTGGTGTTGAAGTATCCTGGAATTAGATAGTTAAGGTGGTTGTAAGATTTTACAAATACACTAAAACTATTGTATACTTTAAAATAAAATAATGTTAAATAATAGTGATGACCCCAAATGCTGGTGAAGTTTCAGAGAAACTTGTACATTGGTGGTTTTAGGATATGGTGCAGCCACTCTGAAGAATGGTGGGCAGTTTCTTATAACACTGAATATGTAACTACCGTACATCACAGCAATGTCATTCCTAGGCATTTATCCCTAGGATAAATGAAATCCCTAGGATAAACGAAAACTTACATTCACACAAAAACCTGTAAAAACCTGTAAACGAATGTTTACAGGAGCTTATAATAGCCCAAACCTGGAAATAGCCCAGAGGTTGTTAAGCGGGTGAATGGCTAAGCAAACCGTGCGGCACCATTCAAGTAAAAAGAAAGGGACTGACACATGTAGCAAACTTGCTCAAGCTCTGGAGAATTGCAGAAAATAAACCAATCCCCATGCAGGAAAATAAACCAATCCCCAAAGATTACATGCTGTATGATTCTACTTACAGAACATTCTTGAAAGGACAAAAATACGGAAATGGAGAAGAGAATGGTGGTTCGCAGAGATAGGAAGGTGTGAAAACAGGAGGGAAGTAGGTGTAGCTATAAAAGGGCAACATGAAGGAACCCTACAGTATTGTTAATGCTTTATATCTTATACCAACATATTTACCTTGCTTGTGATATTGCACTATAGTTTTGAAGATATTACCATTAGATGAAATGAGTAAAGAGTACATTAACTAGATTTCTTTGTATTATTTCTTAAATGATGAAATGAGTAAAGCGTACCTTAACTAGATCTCTTTGTATTATTTCTTAAAATGGCATGTTTATCTACAATTATCAAATACTTTAAAACTTTAATAAAAAAAAATAGGTCACAACAATAAGACCACTACACACCTATTAGAATGGTAAAAATCGGGGCGCCTGGGTGGCTCAGAGGGTTAAAGCCTCTGCCTTCGGCTCAGGTCATGATCCCAGGGTCCTGGGATCGAGCCCCGCATCAGGGTCTCTGCTCAGTGGGGAGCCTGCTCCCTCCTCTCTCTCTCTCTGCCTGCCTCTCTGCCTACCTGTGATCTCTATCTGTCAAATAAATAAATAAAATCTTAAAAAAAAAAAAAAGAATGGTAAAAATCCAGAACACTGACACCACCAAGTGCTGGGTGAGGATGTGGAGGAACAGAACTCTCATTCATTGCTGCTGGGAATGCAAAATGGCACACTTTGGAAGATAGTTTAATGGCTTCTACAGAACTAAAAATACTCTTACTGTACAACCCAGCAACTGGGCTCCTTGGTATTTACCCCAAGGAATTGAAAACTGATGTCCATACAGACACCTGCACATAAATGTTATAGCAGCTTTATTCATAATTGCCAAAACTTGGAAGCAACCAAAATGTCCTTTATTGGTGAATGGATAAATAAACAGACATTATTCGGAGCTAAAATTAAATAAGCTATAAAGCCATGAAAAGACACAGAGGAAACTTAAATGTGATTAAGTGAGAGAAGCCAACCTGGAAAACCTTCATACTATATGATTCCAACTATATGACATTCTAGGAAAAGACAAAACTATGGAGACAGTAAAAAGACCAGTGGTTGCCAGAGATTGAGGGGAGGGAGGAAAGAGTAGGCAGAGCACAGAGGACTTTTAGGGCAATGAAAATACTCTTTATGATACTTTAATAGTGAAAAACTATCATCGTACACTTGTCCAAACCTACAGAATGTATGCCACCAAGAGTGAATCCTAATGTAAACTATGCACTTGGAGGTCATAATGATACATCAATGAAAATTTATTGATTTTAACAAATGTACTATTTTGGTGGGGGAAATTGATAGTGGAGGAGGCCATACATATGTGGGTATATATGGAAACTGCACTTTCTCCTTAATTTTGTCTAAAACTGCTCTAAAAAATAAAGTTTATCTTTAAAAAGGTAAAACCATTAAAGCACTAGAATAAAAAAGAGGAATTTTGTAAAATCTCAGAGAAAGGTCAGACATAAAACACAAAGGCACCCAAAGAAAAAAAAGTATAAATTTGATTTATAAAGGTTTTTGATTTCTACATGGAAAAATCAAAATACAAATAATTAAAACTAGACAAAATATTTGTAAAAATATGACACAAAATTCCAATTTCCTTGTTACATTAAAAGGTTGTATGTATCACCAAGGAAAAGCAACCAGTAGAGAAATAAACATGAAGAAGCCATTTCCAGAAATAAAAATATAAATATAAAAAGATGTCCAGGGCGCCTGGGTGGCTCAGAGGGTTAAAGCCTCTGCCTTCGGCTCAGGTCATGATCCCAGGGTCCTGGGATCAAGCCCCCCATCAGGGTCTCTGCTCAGTGGGGAGCCTGCTCCCTCCTCTCTCTCTCTCTCTCTCTCTGCCTGCCTCTCTGCCTACCTGTGATCTCTATCTGTCAAATAAATAAATAAAATCTTTAAAAAAAAAAGAATCTTAAAAAAAAAAAAAGCTGTCCAACCTCACTCATAATTAAAGAAATATACATTACAACAACTAGATAATACTTTTCATCTAACAGATTGGCCAAAATATAAAAGTTTGTGTATGTAATGTATGGATAATCGAACTAATTATTTTGAAAATTGTTAAAAAAGAGTAATAAAATTTTACGTTTTTCCAGGACACATTGGACCCCTAGGGAACTGAATAATAGGAGAGGAAGTTTCTCATTATAGACATTCCAGCTAATAAGAAAGGAATGATATAGGGCGCCTGGGTGGCTCAGTGGGTTGAAGCCTCTGCCTTCCGGCTCAGGTCATGATCTCAGGGTCCTGGGATTGAGTCCCACATCAGGCTCTCTGCTTAGCAGGGAGCCTGCTTCCCTTTCCCTCTGCTTGCCTCTCTGACTACTTGTGATCTCTCTGTCAAATAAATAAATAAAATCTTAAAAAAAAAAAAAGCAATGATATGCCCATTTTGCAACACCTGATCAATAATCTATCTAGGTAATGAACATCAAAGGCTGCTCTATAAATACAAAAATAAACACAACCAGATGATCTACACTATCTTGACCAAAAAATGAGATAAACCTGAGTCTGATAAAGCCTCTCCAGATCCAACTATCAATTTACAGAAAATATGGAGGACAGGAAACCATACGAAATGGCATTATGGAGATACAATCAGCAAAATCCATAGGTGTAAAACTATAGGTCAAATGACCAATTTTTTGGATAAATAAGCTTCAAGGGGGAGAAAAGGTGGAAGAAACTCTTTAGATTAAAAGACTTATGTGTCAAATCAATAAATCTCAATGTGTGAATTTTATTTGGATCTTTGCTTCATACATACTCAATAGTAGACAGCCGGAAATTTGAACAATGACTGGACATTTGATGACAAAGAATAATTAAATTTGTATGTGTGGTGATATTGGGGTTGTTTTTAAAAAAACTTAAAAGCTTCACACTGTAATCTTTACAAATGAAATGAAAAAGTATCTGGGATTTAATTCAACATGAAATAGGGAAGAGGGGAAAGGATGAGGGTTTAGGTGAAACAAGACAGGTCATTAGTAGATCATTGTTGAAACTGGACATTAGGTACATAGATCTATTACATTAATCTGTTTACTTTTTCACGTTTGAAATCTTCCATAGTAAAATTGATTTAAAAAATAAGAAACACATACACAAAATGAAAAAAAAAAAACCCACAGGAAACAGTAAAGAGTGCTATTGTGAAACAAAACCTATGTGGTCTTTTTTATGATATAGCTAATTGTGGAAGAATTATCTTCAATCCCTGCTACTCTCTCAGTCTCCATGTCCAAGCAATCACCAAATACTGTTGATTCTACCTCTAAACTAATACTTCTTTCGAACTAGTCCGAGCTAAATTTGGCCTGTGCCTAGTATGCTTTTACTTTTGTCTGCCTCCAAAACTGCAGCCAAAGTGTTTTTTTTTAAAACACCAATTTGATCATTCCCATAGTTTGCTTAAAATCCACAAACGCTTCTCACCGATCATAGGATAACAGCTAGCATCGTCGATATATATACATTTTAAGGCCTTGCAGGATCTATTCCAACCCTGGGTACCTCACCAGCTCCATCTTGAGATGTTCTGCCTTACGTTTCTACACTCCAGCTACTTCTTGAACTTGCCATACTCATTCCCAACTCAGAGCATCACACTTGCTGTTCCCTCTGCTGGGAATGCCGCCTTCCCCTACAAGCACCCTGATCCTTCAGATACCACCAGAAATGCTGCCTTCTCGGGACAGCTTTCCCATTATTTTCCGTCTAGGTGAGGTCAAGCTTCTCACAGCTTTATAACAACTTGTCACAACTGAAATTTTAAAATTAGCAAAGTTATTTATTTAATGTCTCTTTCCTCCTGTAACACAATCTCATAGAGAGAAGAAACAGGTCTTACTATATCCCCAAAGCCTAGCATTTTTTCTGCACATAGTGTAAAAGGACAATAAATCTCTACTAAACTATAAATGACTGGTTTGATGAATGAATGAATAAACAAATTTAAACACAATACTGGTCGAATCATGAAAGAGAATTACATGCACCATAAGCACAATATTACACAGTTAACCTTAATCATGTTAGTCATATTCCTAACAAAAGATTTGCAAAGCTTCAAAGTATATGTATAGAAACAGACAAAAATAGGAATTAGGTGAGAATGACTACATTACAAATCCAAGTTACAGTAACTCACTGATACTCCAAAAGTATTTAACAACAAAGAAACAGGGACATCTCTCCATATACCATCCACCTTTTAAAGGAGGCAAACAGATATTCAATAAAACAGCTGATTCAAGTTCCAACTTCGCTATTCAGACAGAAAACTCAGATTCTCTGAAAGAGTAATAAAGACCATATATACTAAAATTTTACATTTATATTCAATTATTTAAAACAGGCTACATACAGATTGCACACGGTCTCTTAACTTTTATAAAATGGGTGAACTTAACTAATCTATTCAAGTAAAATCAAAGCTTAAACATTTTAAAGGTTAGATCTTCATAACTTTTAATTAATGAGAAAAAAACTACAAACTCCTGAACCAAAATTTTATTTTAAATTATTAGGCTTTTGTGCATATGAAAGTTTTTTATAACATGACATGTAAAGATGTTAGCACATTGAATAGAAAATATTCTCATACAACTTGTGAATCCCTAATTCTCTAGTGAAATGAATGCACAGTTTGCTTAAATCAACTTTGTCATGGAACATCAAGTAGGTTTAAAATTTTTATATTATTGCTTAATAACTTCCTAATAAGATTTTGAGTTTCTTGTTGACTTACACATAATATTTTTTTCAATGTATTGAATACTGTAGTAGCTTTTTGTCTCATCTCTGGTGGAACATATCTAATATCTAAATATTCAGCTAATTTAGATCTGGAATTGTACAGCGTGTTAATAACAGTTTCAATGTCATCAATTCCACTACTGCTTCGTCCTAGTGGTAATAGCTGGGATTTATACATCTTTTGTAGTTTATGTTCTGCTGCTTCTGCTAAAGCAAGGCTCCGTTTTAGGTGCTCTCTAGAGGCTCGAATGTCCTCTCTGTATTCTGGCTTGAGGCTCTCAGCAAGAGGTACCCCTTGTACCTGTGAATGAATATCTGAAATTTTTTTCAAAATGTCTTCATTATTCAGAATCTGTGGGTGTTTTTCAAATGTTACTGTGTCAGGTGTTCCCATTTCATATTCGCCTGAGAGCTGAGGAACATCTTCTAGCTCTGTGACGGTATTCATGTCAGTGCTTCTACTTAAAGAAGTGATAGACGGTTGGCCTGAGGTGACCTCTGGGCTTGGGGATGTCTCAGTAAAGTTTAGCCATGGCCTTGTTTGTGATAATTCTGGTTCTGGCTCTGGCTCTGGCTCTGGCTCTTTTACAATATAAGGTTCATCTGTGCGTAAAACAATAGAAACATTATTTGGTTTAATCGACCAGAATGCTGTGCTTTCGGTAGGTTTTTTCTTCTGTACTTCCAGTGTGAAGCCTCCAGTAGGGGAAGCTGTGGTTTCTTCACCAAGAGGATTGATTAAAACATCATTTTCAGTTGAAACGTCTCCATGTGTGATTATCTCCTTTAATCTTGATACCTTCCGTCCTATAGAATGAACATTATTTGGAGACTTTGATTTTTTCTCACGACCTGGCTCCCTAGTAGGAACACTTAGTATTAGGTTCTGTAAAACTTCTACATAATGATTTAAGTTTTGTTCTTCGTCAGGCGTCACGGTTATGCCTTAAAGGAAAAAAAAAATCGAACAATAAGTAACACTTAACATTATATATGACATATCGACAGAATCTACTGACCTAAATTTAATTCAGATGTTATCACTTAAAAGTTGAGAGAAAGAACCAAGAAATAAAGCACCTTTGACTTGGTTGATTTTCACTTAAATAAAACATATATATATTTTCAGATTCTTAACAAAACACATGAACAAGATTAGTAAAGTTTGCATATCCACACAATTCTTTATAATTTTTTGCTTTTACTCTCCCATATGATTCAGTAGGTAGCTCATTAAACCAAAATCCTGATCATTTCGTCTCCCACAGCAGTGTACTGGAATTGGTTCCTACTGCCTCACCAGAATCAATTATTCAATCTTTAGGAATGCTGTGAACCAAACGTTAAACACAGACATTATTAAAAATTATTTTAATTTGCAATTAAATAAATTGTATTCAAAATAAAGGTAATAAGTATTCAAAATTTATCACTTCTTATTATTTTATGTCATTTTACTATTATCTATGGTCTTGTTATTTACATCTAGGGTAGCTGTATGGTAGAAATGCTATGTAATGGTGTACCACTCTGTATCTCTTTCTATGTCCCTGCTTAGTAACACCAAATACATAGTCTGAAATCAACTGTGATGGGCAAATGCTGTAAATCTCAGCTTACCAGTCTCTCCAAAGAGCCAGTTGTTGAACGTTTACCAGTATACCACTGCCTTCAAACCGGCAAAGATCTAACTACACCCGTGGGTCATTTCTGATGTGGAAATGTTAAGGTTTAGAGCAAACAGTCAAGAAAGAACTCTTGAGACATCTTTGGTGTAAAAGGGTGATATTATTATTATTATTTTTAAAGATTTTATTTATTTATTTGACACAGACAGAGATCACAAGTAGGCAGAGAGGCAGGCAGAGAGAGGAGGTGAAGCAGGCTCCCTGCTGAGCAGAGAGCCCGATGCGGGGCTCAATCCCAGGAACTTGAGATCATGACCTGAGCCGAAGGCAGAGGCTTAACCCACTGAGCCACCCAGGCCCCCAAAGGGTGATATTAGTAAAGCAAGGAGACAGCACCCATGGGCAGAAAGGGTTGCACTGGGACTGTGGGGGGTGGCCAGTTATATATTTTCAAGTTGGGAGGGGGTTAAGGACAGTGTAAATCTCTAAGGAATCTGGAAACAAAGTTTCCAGGGGTAACTATTGTTAGGCAAAGGTCATTTATTACTGTCTAGTAAAACCTTATTCATGAAACTCTTCAAATGCGTATCTGTGGGCCATCTGCTTGAAGGATGACTGCTAACATATATCCTGGAGGTTACAGAAAAAGGAAGTTTCCAAAGGGATTTTTATATGTTAAAGGAGCATTACAGGATCCTGGTAATTAGAATAATGTTAAGTGAAGATTGCCTTTTGCCCTTAGCGAAGTGTCAACATCAAGGTAACTTGAGTTCCTAGAGGAAGGTCACTCTGCCCAAATCAAGGACTTGCCAATTGGCTTTATGTTGTGAGGAAATTTATTTTTTTTCTTTTGCCTTTGTTTCCTACATTAACATCCATCTTTGTACATAAAGTTTTACTGGAACCCAACCAGTCTTGCCCATTTGTTTATATATTATCTATGGCTGCTTTTGGTTGCAACAATAGAATTGAGTAGTTACAACAGAGATCACATGGGGTACAAAGCTGAAAACACTATCTGGTCCTTTACAGAAAAAGTTTGCCAGCTCCCGGTCTAAACCAACAACATTTCGCTCTCAAAACAAAATGGCAGTTCTATTTGTAATGGTATTTTGCAGCATCTGAGTGGTTGGTGAAGCCTCTCATTTCCAACATAGAAAACAAAAAAAAATTATTGGATAAGATATTCTGAAATTCTCCTCAACTCCCCTACTCCTAAGACGGTTTTTAATATTAAGTGCTGGAATTTTGTACTACATGTCATTTTTTTTTTTTAAGATTTTATTTATTTATTTGACAGAGAGATCACAAGCAGGCAGAGAGGCAGGCAGAGAGAGAGGAGGAAGCAGGCTCCCTGCTAAGCAGAGAGCCTGATGTGGGGCTCGATCCCAGGACCCCGAAATCATGACCTGAGCCGAAGGCAGAGGCTTAACCCACTGAGCCACCCAGGTGCCCACTACATGTCATTTTGAAATGATTTTGCCACTATCAAGGATATAAATTGACTTAATTCAAGAGAGTAAGTCACTTTTTACCAAACTCTAATGCATAACTCCTACCTAAATCCTCCCTCTGCAGGCCAAATGAAATACCAAACCTTCTGTTCAGCAGGTACTTCTATTCAGCACTTTCACAAGCACAAAACGGTAAAAAAAAAAAAAAAAAAAAAAAGCTTTATGTTTACATGTTTTTCCTCTCTTCCTTAACTCTTCTTACAACTTAGAAATACCAGATGGAGATTTAATCAAAACTGAAAGTATATTTCTAAATTTTAAAAATTTCTTTCTTTCTTTTTTTTAAAAGATTTATTTGACAGAGAGAGTGGAGAGGGAATACAAGCAGGGAGAGTGGGAGAGGGAGAAACAGGCCTCCCACTGAGCAGGGAGTCTGATGCAGGGCTCATCCCGGGACCCTGGGATCATGACCTGAGTCAAAGGCAGACACTTAATAACTGAGCCACACAGACGCCCCAAAATTTTAAAAAAATTTCTTAATGAGAAGAGTTTAGTAAGGCAAAATGATCGGGGAAAGATACTGTAAGGGCCTGTTTAGCCAGAGCGGCTCCACCTTGGTTGAATAGCCATTTTGTTGTTTATGCAGTAAAACTTAAACTGACCCCGCAGCCCCCCCCCCCCCCCACCCCCGCGGAACTTACTTAAAAGCAAGTCTGGGAAACTAGTAAAATATGGTCTACCAGTCCCAGGTAACAGAGCCCAAATACAAGGGCGGGTCAGGTTAGGTGGAGATAACAGAGCCCAGTTGCAGGGGTGAGTCGGGCCAGGTGGAGACATCCAATCAGTGGAGTGAGCATACTGTCTCCCTAGCTACCAAGGAGGGTGGGCCCCGCCTTTTGGGCGCCAATTCTGACCAAGGTGATAGGCTAGTTCAAATAGCTACTATGGGGTGAACTGTAATTCAATTGGCCACCCGTGTGGGACCGAGCATGACTGTGCGCTTTCTCTGTGTGTTGCAATCTCATTGGCCACCTGTGTGTGGCCAGGCCCAATCACATGGCCTTTGCTCTATAAAAGTTAGTCCGTGAGGCTGGGAGGGGTCACCCTCTCTATAAGATGCGGCCCCCAACGGTTGGTTTGATTCCTCGATGCTTGGTGCAAAATAAAGCTTTGCTTGACCTTCACTTTGTATCAGTCTCGCTGCTTTGATCACGGACCCATCAATACAAGATTTGTCTGGAGATCTAGATTCTAAAGGCAGATTCTGCATTTTATGTAATGTTTTGAAAAGCTTTGCTTACTTAAATATCCATATGACGAAGATAGGTGAAAAAAGGGAGGTAAACTTTGATATTATCCCTCTGATAATTTTCTTAAAATCGCTGACCCCATATAATGCATTTTGTCTGTGAATTGTGGATTTTACAAAAAATGGACTAGCAAGCTAACATACCTAACTCTTGTGGGTCGTTGCCTGTTTTGTGCCGGTCTCAGCCTATCCACAGTAAG
This sequence comes from Enhydra lutris kenyoni, assembly GCF_002288905.1. Classification (NCBI taxonomy): domain Eukaryota; kingdom Metazoa; phylum Chordata; class Mammalia; order Carnivora; family Mustelidae; genus Enhydra; species Enhydra lutris. Next base: position 21,333,168 of record NW_019154115.1, on the reverse strand, counting down.
GCTGCAGACTAGAAATGCCTGGTAGAGCTCACTTGGGCCCTGGAGTGAGCTACCCATTGACATTTCCCCTTTCCAAATCAGTGTTGTATGACTGGACTGACCCTTATGGTTCTTAATATGATTGCAAGACATCCTTCAGCAACAACCATCACGAAACTTTGACAAAATAAAGGTTTAGAACTGGAAATTACATAGCACACTTGGGGCCACACAGCGGGAGGTGGAGGGGGATGGAGAGAGGAAAACAGAGAGAGGGAAATGAGAGCAAGTGGGAGCCCAGGAAATCGAGGGAGCTAGAGACAGTGCCAAAGAGAAGGTAGCTGGAGGGTAGGGGGTGCTTAGAGTGCAAATGGGCCAGGGGTTCTCCTTGTATTGGGGTCAAATGTCTGGGCTCTAGGGTTTACTCATTATTAATGAATTTAAAACATAAGAGCATGAATTTGAAGCTCAGGAAGAGGAAAAACAACTGGCCCAAAAGGACAGTTCTCAAAATCAACTAAGATCTCCAAAACAAAGGAGCCTCAGTAGAGGGAGGTGGCCTGGCTCTTTATCTAGGTTTTTGGCTGGCAATGTGCATATTTAAGATAGCAGACTTTGAAATGGATTGGCTCTTTGAAATGGATGCCTCTACAATCAAAGCTTAAGTCTGGCACTTGCATTACAAAAACAGAAAAAAAAACAACTGTCAGTTTATACTACGTTGCCTCTGAGGAAAGGAAATGGGACTGAAGTCAGGTCTTTAAAGGGAACTTTACACTTATCTATATATAATATTTTACTCCCTAAAAACACACAAGCACACATACCCAATCACACAATATAGTAAACAATTAAAAACTCACATTTAAAAAAGGAAAATAACTTATTTACATATTCTCATAGGCATGTAACACATCGTCCCGAATCTACGGTTTTCCTGGAGGAAAATATTAAGTAAAATGAGTATACAGCCTAGAGCAGTGAATTTTTTTTTTTTTTACTCTGGTCCTGCTTGTAGCACTTTCCAAGCATAATGACCTTAGACAATTATTTAATTTTTCTCAACATTTACTTAACTATAAAATTAAGATACTTTGTATCTTAGATATTTGTCCTTTTATTTCATAGAACCAAATAAATTAGATACTTGAAAAATGCTTTAAAAGCCCTATAAATAGGCTCCTGGGTGGCTCAATGGGTTAAAGCCTCTAAAGCCCCTGCCTTCGGCTCCATTCATGGTCTCAGGGTCCTGGGATCCAGCCCAAGGGGCTCTCTACCCGGCGGGGGGCCTGCTCCCCCACCCCAGCCTGCCTCTCTGCCTACTTGTGATCTTCCTCAAATAAATAAATAAAATCTTTTAAAAAATAAATAAAAGCCCTATAAAGAAAAATAAATAAAAGCTCTATAAAGATAATTGATGACATTTCTCATCTTAAAATATAAAGTTAAATCCCTAAAAAAAAAAAAAAATTAAAAATATGCCTTGGATCCTATCTGAAAAAAACACTAGAAGGTTTCTGCTAAAGACAGAAATAAGATCAGGATAATAATATCTCCATTACTATTTAACATCATGTTGGAGGTATTAGTCAATGTAATTAGACAATGGAAAGTAACTGGAAGCATGAGAATTGGGAAGAAAAAGGTTAAACTATGTTTATATGTAGATGATATAATTAGACATCTAGACAACACAAAAGAGTTCCTTTGAAAAGATACTGCAAGGAGTAAGATAATTTAGAAAAGTAGCAAATTATGAAATCAACATGCAGAAATCACTATACCAATGTAAACCAGTTAAAAGGTGAGAAAGAAGATGCTATTTTGATAACAAATAATGAAAGAAAATATCTAATCATAAATTTAAAAAGACATGTCCAAAATCTATAGGAGTAATTATATTAGGCTAAATCCTCCCTGGAACCTGTAAATATTACCTTACCAAAAAAAAGGTCTTTGCAGATGTGATTAAATTAAGGATCTTGACAGGGGATTATCCTAGATTATCTGGGTAGACTCTAAATCCAATCACAAATGTTTTTTATAAGAGAGACAAACAGAGATTTGATACATAGAAGAGGAGAGTGTAATACGGAAGAGGCAGAGATTAGAATGAAGTGGTCAGAAGACTTGGAATGCTGGCAGTTACCAGAAGCTAGAAAAGCCAATTAAAATACTGTCTTTTAGGGGCACCTGGGTGGCTCAGTGGGTTAAAGCCTCTGCCTTCAGCTCAGGTCATGATCCCAGGATCCTGGGATCAAGCCCCACATTGGGCTCTCTGCTCCATGGGGAGCCTGCTTCCTCCTCTCTCTGTCTGCCTCCCTCTCTGCCTACTTGTGATCTCTGTTCGTCAAATAAATAAAATCTTTAAAAAAATAAATAAAATAAAATATTGTCTCTTAGAGCTTGTAGAGGGAATGCAGCTCTGCCTTACACCTTGATTTTGGCTCAGTGAAACTGATTTTAGACTTATGGCCTCTAAAACAGTGAGAGAATAAATCTCTGTTATTTTTAGATACCAAGTTTATAGTAATTTGTTATAGCAGCCACAGAAAACTGATATAGGAATGTAACAAAACCTTCCAAAAAACATAATGTAAGCTTCAGCAAATGGAAAGGTATACCATGTTCTTTTTTTTAAGCCTTTTTTTTTTAAAAAGGTTTTATTTATTTGAGAGAGAGAGCATAAGCAGTGGGGAGAGGCAGAGGGAGAGAGAGAGAAGCAGACTCCCCGCTGAGCAGGGAGCCTGATGTGGGACTCAATCCCAGGACCCTGGGATTGTGACCTGAGCCAAAGACAGATGCTTAACCGACTGAGCCACAAAGGCACCCAATATACCATGTTCCTAGACAAGAAGATTCAATATCATAAAGATGCTTAGATGTCATATTCTCTCTGTTAATGTACACATTTAATATGCTCCTAACGAAATACCATTACTTGTTTTCTGGAGTTAGGAAAATGGATTATAAAGTTCATCTGGAAGGAAAAATGAATAAGAATAGCCAGAAAAGTAGAGGCCAGCCCCAATAGATACTGAAATATATTATAAAATCTCTATTATAAAAATCATATAGCATTGTACATGAATGTACAGATGAATGGAACAGAACAGAAAATACAGAAACAGACCCACTGCATATGGAAAAATAGCTATAAGTGAGTGAAGTTCAATTTACAAATGTATTTAGCTAACAAATGAAGAAGCCACTTATAATTATGACATTTTGCAATGATTATCAATATCAATGATTTCTTGTATCACAAAAAGATACACAATCAGACATTATGAATTTCCTGGTGAAGGAATGTAATACCACCTATGAAGCAGTCTTGAAAAGATGGTCAAAACCTGTATCTAACAGGTCTCTCAAGATCTAACAATATGCTGAAAATACATGGGACAACAAAGAAAGATATAAACTAGACTATAGGATATAATCAGCAAAATCTAAACTATGGGAAACTACAGAACGTATGATCCAATTTCAACAATTACATTGCAAGGACAAAAATAGAGATGGAGGAGGAATACATTAAAATGGAATTAAAAGATATATCAATGAATTACATGTATGAATCTTTTCCGAATCCCAATTCAACCAAACTAGAAAAGAGAGAGTCAGAGAAGTTTGAACATTGGCTAGATATTTGATAATACTAAGGAATTATCTTTTCAGGTGTGAAATTCACATTATTATTGTGTTTATTTATATTTTAGTGCTCCATATTAAAATACTTACTGATAAAATTATATGATGTATCAAATTTGCTTCTAAAAAATTCAAGTCTGAGAAGTTGGGGAGAGGGACCAGAAAGATGAGGGGGAAAGGAATATAGGCGGACATATCAATGAAAAAAATTAATTATTGGTTAGTAGTTGAAGCTGGTTATAGATATATGGAGGTTTATTATACCATTATTTCTACTTGTGTATATATTTAAGTTCTTCCATAATAAATTTTTTTATATATGTTCTGTAAATATTTCAATTCTGGGCCATTATTCACATGCAAATCAAAATGTGCAGCCAACAAAAGCTTAAATGCTTTTAAAAAGACGTTGCCATCAAATTGTAGGCTGCTGAACATTCCATTTTTTATTTTTTTAAAGATTTTATTTATGTGAGAGAGAGAGAAAGAGAGAGAGAGAGAGCAAGAGCAGGAGGGAGGGGTAGAGGGAGAAGCAGACTCCTCCGAGCAGAAAGCCCTATGTGGGACTCAGTCCCAGGACCCTGTGATCATGACATGAGCCGAAGGCAGATGCTTAACTGACTGAGTCACCCAGGCACCCTAAACATTCCATTTTTAATCATTTAACTTCTCCCTTCTCAAAGTAGTAAACAGGACACCCAGGTTACTATTAGGTGAATTAGATTGTCAAAGGACAGGAAAAGGAGATCCTTACTGCTAGCTGATTCCTAAAAAAAATTAAAGTACTCATTATCCCTTTACACTGTTACTTAGGCAACATTAAAAAACCCGTTCATGGCTGCTGAACAAAACAACACGCTATCTTCTACCTTGCTTTTCTTCTCTTCTTCATGAACCCTTTGTTTCCATATTGTTTTATTGTTAATTAAATCTATCCTCTCCCCCACATACTTCCCACCTCCTACTTTTGTATCCCTAAAACATCTACATACTTCATATTGACTTCTCAGTTCCACTAATCAGAACTGTTCTTGCAAATCAATTTGATCTTTAAACAAATGTTTGTAGGCAAGGTGGTAAAATATAGTTAAGCCTCAAACATCCTGACAAATGGCCCTGGCCACTATGAAAACCTGCTTTCCCCATTCTTCAGAAGTTCCTAGAAAGATGAACTAAACAAAATTCAAATTCCTACAAAGACCAGACTATTCTGCTATAAGTTGAGTTTTTTACACATTGGATATGTGTAGTTTACATGGGTGTGCTTTATAATATCCCCTTCTATCTTCTTTACCAATTAGTGATCCAACCAGACATAGCAATGTCTCAGAATGTGGATAAGGTAAGAATCTCTTCCACCTTTAGAAACCATAATGCTGTTTTCCAGTGCCTCTAGTAAGCAGGATAGCTCCTTCTTAAGCAGGCTTAAGGTTTAACAGGAATCACAGATACAGATGTCATAGGTGTGCTTGAGACTGTCTGCACTTCTCTTCTTGAAACAGTACAGGGAGAATTAATTACATGACAGGAATGATAGGAAAGTAAAAAAAAAAAAATATGGGAAAACAACTGTAGGGACAAAAGTGGCGTGAAATCTGAAGGGGTAAATTGGAAGACAGTGATTGAAAAGACCATAATAGCTCAACAGACTGAGCAATTGCTACGTGCCAAACACTATACTAAGGGCTTTGAATGTGAGGAGTGTTTTTACAGAGAGGAAAATAATGACACTTAGAAATGATAAGTAATTTGCCTAAGATTATATTTGATTTTTAGGTGGTAATAATGGCATTCAAAAGAGGCTGCCTTACTTCCAAGCAGGTACACATAACAACTATACAATGTTGTCATAAAAAGATGCCACAAGGATGCTGGTAAAACAGAAGTATGATAATAAAATTTTCCTGGAAAAATAAGACTCTCTTTTGAAATACATGTAAATACTAAGATATAATCAATCAATCAATCCATAAATAAAATACACAAAATTATGCTCTACTGTCAACTAGGCAAAAATATATCCCTTTCATAAATTAAGATGTATTTAGAAATATTTTTTAAAACTGATCCAAAAACCTTTTTTACTCTTTTTATTTTTTAATTTTTATTTAAATTCCAGTTAATTAACATACAGTGTCACATTAGTTTCAGGTATACAATATAGTGATTCGACACTCCATACAATACACAGTGCTCATGATGACAAGTGCCCTCCTTAATCCCCATCACCTATTTCACCCATCACCCCCAGCCACCTCCCCTCTGGTAACCATCAGTTTGTTCTCTATAGTTAAGAATCTGTTTCTTAGTTTGCCTCTCTCTCTCTTTTTTCCCTTTGCTTGTTTGTTTTGTTTCTGAAATTCCACATATAAATAATATCATATGGTATTTGTCTTTCTCAGATTGATTTATTTCATTGAGCATAATACTTTAGCTCCATCCATGTCACTGTAAATGGTAAGATTTCATTCTTTTTCACAGCTGAATAATATTCGATTGTGGACATATACCACATCTTCTTTATCGGTTCGTCAGTTGATGGACAGTTGGGCTGTTTCCATAATTTGGCTATTGTAGATAATGCTGCTATAAACATTAAGGTGCACGTACCCTTTGAATTAGTATTTTTGTATTCTTTGGGTAAATACCTAGTAGTGCAATTGCTGAATCGTAGGGTAGCTCTATTTTTAACTTTTGCAGGAACCTCCTCCATACTGTTTTTCACAGTGGCTGCACCAGTTTGCAATCTCAGCAACAGTGCAAGAGGATTCTCCTTTCTTCACATCCTCACCAACACCTGTTATTTCTTATGTTGATTTTAGCCATTCTGACAGGTGTGAAGTGATAGCTCATTGTACTTTTGATTTGCATTTTCTTGATGATTAGTGATGATGAGCATTTTTTCATGTGTCTTTTGGCCATCTGTATGTCTTCTTTGGAAAAAATGTCCCAAACTAATCCAAATTTGATATGTTTTTGTTACTACAAAGTATGGGTAGGAACTGACAGTCAATGACATATAAAAGAATACATTTACTTCACACAGAAGCAAAAAATAAGTTTTTAGTTAATTTTGAGGAAAATAATAAAATCTGATTTAAAATGAGCAATGCAATACAAAACTTCGATCAATAAACAATACTTTCAAAACATACATTTCCTTGTCATGGAATGGCCAATTAAAGATGGAATAGAGTACAAGAAATAAAAAAGCCACTTAACATGAAAAGTTGCTGAAGTTCACTGTTCATAAAAGAAATACAAGTTAAAAACAATCTTTGCCAGTCAAGGTAAAAAAAAAAATTAAAACAATAAAACCTAGGATTGGCATGTATATAATTACTTCCTTGGTAAAAGGAAAGTAACTTCCTGGGACACCTCAGTCTATTAAACATCTGACTCTTGATCTCAGCTCAGGTCTCAATCTCACGGTCATAAGTTCAAGCCCCATGTTGGACTCTGTGCTGCGTATGGAGCCTACTTAAAAAAAAAAAAAGGTAATTTTTCTTCCTTTATGATCCTCACATTCTTCATGAGTTTCTCAGTAGCACACTGATCTTTTCTTTATAGAATTTAAGATAATCTTAACTATATATATTTGCTTAATGTTTTTTAACGACTACATATTGTAAGCTCTTTGAAAGCTGTGACCATGTCTGCTTTGTTCTCTATATCCTCTGTTCTACTCAATGCCTAGAGCCATAGCAGACAGTCAAAAAGCGTTTGTTAACTGAATGACTGAATGAGTGAACCAAAGTCTGGCAGGTATGTAAATTAATTGTACCTCCACTAATTTATCTTAAGGAAATAATCACAGGTAAAAAAATTTTCTATAAAATTCTGTAAGAATGCAGTAGAGGAAAACTAAATGTCATGTTATGTTTAAAATAAATCTGCTAGTCTAAAAACTGTCTTTTGTTTTGGTTTTGTTAAGTTTTTTGTTTTTTTGTTTGGTTTTATTTCTTAAATAATAGTCCAATAATTATTAGGGATAAAATCTGGGCATTAAGACAAAAGTTCCCTTATTTTAGGCTAAGGAGGCAGTTTTCATGTTTTGTTTTAATTTCTAAGTTTGAAGTTTATCAACAACAACATCATAATTATTGTAGTTAAATAGCTCCAATTTTCAGAAAGACTCTTTACTTCTTCTAACTGGCCCTTATTAAATAGCCTAATATAAATTTAGATCAGTAAATTATAATCTTAGGAATTAAAATCCCTAAGGGTTACTAGGATTAAAATACCTTCATAACTTACCTTTTACATATTTTAAAGTATACGATTTGGTATTTAGTATATTGTAAATGGTAGTAAATGGTATTTAGTATATTCACAGTTGTGCAACCACCACCATGATCTAAGTTTAAAACAGTTTCATCATCCCCAAAATAAACCCATTCCCCAATTCCCTCAGCCCTAGGCAAACACTAAACTACTTTCTGTCTCTATGGATTTGCCTATTCTTGATGTTTTATATAAATGGAATCATATAATATGTATTCTTTTGTGACTGTCTTTTTTCATTTAGCATAATGTTTTTAAGACTCATCCATATTGTAGCACATGTCAGTATTTCATTCCTTTTTGTGGCCAAATAATATTCCATTGTATGGATATACCACATTTTGTTTATGAATTCATCAGTTGCTACACATTTGCCTTGTTTCTACTTTTTAGTGATAATGGGTAATGCTGCTATGTTCATGTACAAGTTTTAGTGTGGATGTATGCTTTCATTTCTCTTGAACAAGTATCCAGGAGCAAAATTACTAGGTCATTTGGTAATATTATGTTTAACCTTTGAGGAACTGCCAAAGCAACTGCATTCCCATCAATATATGAGGGTTCCAATTTCTCCATATCATCCCAATACTTACTATCTGTACTTTTAATCATAGCTATCCTTGTTGGTGTTGTCATAACTCATTGTAGTTTCAACTTGGATTTCTTTAATAGCCAATGATACTGAACATCTTTTCACAGGCCTGTTGGCCATCTTATATCTTCTTTGGAGAAATCAGTATTCTGATACTTTCCCTATTTTTTAATTGGGTTATCTTTATTATTGAGTTTTAAGTATTCTTTATATATTCTGGAGACCAGTCCTTTGTCATCTATATGACTGAAAATAGTTTCTCCTGCTCCTTAGTTGAATTTTCAAGAAACAGGAAATTTCGGTCACCTAAATTTTATGCAGTATTTTATTTACCTATTTTTAATTTTTTTAAACATTTTATTTATTTGAGAAAGTGAGAAAGCAAATAAGCATAAGTGAGTGCTGGGTGGGACAGAAGGAGAGGAATCTCAAGCAGACTCCGGGCTCAGCCTGACATGGGGCTCAATCTCATAACCTTGAGATCATGACCTAAGCCAAAATCAAGAGTCTGTCGCTTAACCAACTGAGCCACCCAGGTGCCCCTCTGTGCAAGATTTTAAATAGTTGCGTGCATTAAAACATAATACTTATAAACTAGTCTAGGCTGGTAATATTTTGTCACTTGGTTCAGGCACTGGTTTCACGGGGGCATTAACCATAAAAATTCATTAAGCCTCTGATTTGTGGACTTCACTGTATGTATATATTTAAAATACCATGCTTATCACTATGTTCTGCATTATAGTTATGGACATTAACATAAAGATAAAACAAAAAATCATTTTTAAAGAACTAGTTTACAAAAATTTGATTTTATCAATAGATGTTATTTTCATTCAGTTAGTAGAACTAATTGAAGACATTCTATAAACTAAGCTGGAGTTCCCAGTTTCGTTATGCCATAAATTTTATTACTTTGAACTAAGACAAAATTAATATAATATCTCTTAAATTTAAGATTATAGGTATAATGGTACAGCTCTTAAGATTTTTTCTTCTCCCAAAGAGTTAGAAGTGATTTGGGTCTCCTATCTCAGCAGAGAAACTATGATTTCTTTGGCCAGAGATATTACAAAGTTTTAAAAATTAAAAAATGTGATTTTTAGCTCTAGTCAGTCATTTTAAAGAACAAATAATGGTTTTAACACGTGTAAATTACATGCTTATTTTCTTTTTTAATGAAACTGTATAACAATCCACCCCAAGAAAACCTTGTGCTCTGTTATCTATGCAGATATACTGCATACTAATTTATGCATACTAATTTATTTTATTGTATTTTTAAAGATTTATATATTTACTTATTTGAGAGAGAAAGAGACAGAGCACACAGAGGGAAAGCAAAAGGGAGAAGCAGCATCCCCACTGAGCAGGGAGTCCCAGGTAGGGTTGGATCCCAGGACCCCAGGATCATGCCCTGAGCTGAAAGCAGAAGCTTACCTGACTTAGTCACCCAGGTGCCCATTAATTAAGTTTTAAAAATGATGTTTGGAAGTCTCAAGTTCTTAAAAATATACGATCAAGCATCAATTAAAATGTCTAATAGCATACCTGAAACTTCAATTGGTAACAGGTGTAACAAACCAAATAATTTCTTCTACAGTGTCTATTTAAAAGAGTGGCTATACATAGATGTGTTTTTTTGTAAAAATCCAAAAAGCTACACTTCTATTTGTTTCTGGAGAAATTTCCTAATTGGTAAAGTTAAAATGGTATTATGCATTAACTGTTTTTTTTTTTTAAGATTTTATTTATTTACTTGACAGAGATCACAAGTGGGCAGAGAGGCAGGCAGAAAGAGAGGAAGAGAAACAGGCTCCCTGCTGAGCAGAGAGCCCCATTCGGGGCTCGATCCCACGACGCTGGGATCATGACCTGAGTTGAAGTCAGAGGCTTTAACCCACTGAGCCACCCAGGCGTCCCTGCATTAATTGTTTTAACTAACAATTTTTTTTTCCAGAAAAACCTTTCACTCAAAAATGAAAAAAAAAACACAAAAACCAAAGAAAAAACCCCCACAAAGAAAAAAGACTCTATGCTCCTAAGAAGTAACAGCATGCCAAAAATTACAATAAAATGTAATGATAGTAATAAAATGCTAATATTAAAAATCTTATACAGTAGCATACCTAGTTTCTTTGAAACTAAAGTTTTAAGAAAGAAAAACATGTCATCTTAAATCTTGGGCAAAGAAGCAATAGTTTCTAAGCTGAATTAAAAAGGAAAACTAAGGGGTGCCTGGTTGGCTCAGTGGGTTAAGCCGCTGCCTTCGGCTCAGGTCATGATCTCAGGGTCCTGGGATCGAGCCCCGCATTGGGCTCTGTGCTCAGCAGGGAGCCTGCTTCCTCCTCTCTCTCTACCTGCCTCTCTGCCTGCTTGTGATCTCTCTGTCAAATAAATAAATAAAATCTTAAAAAAAATAAAAAAAAAGGAAAACTAAACTGTTTCCACCCTTCTTTGGTTAAAAAAAAAAAAAGGAGGGGGAATATAATTTTTTAAAAAATTTATATGTAATTCAAATTTGGGAACTTTTATATGAAATATCTTTACTTTAAAGAATAATAAAATACAGGTCTACAATAAAACTAGGTAATTTTAATATTTCCTCAGGGAGTTTCTTACTTACTGCTATAATTTAAAATTCCAGAAGAATATTGGTAAAATTTGGGTCTTATAAAAAACTTTACTTTTTAACAAAGCATTTTTTATGTGTTTCTTTTGTGTGGTGATCATGTTGTTATTACAGAACACAAAACCAGAAAATAAACAGGGCATATCCAAATCTATGCAGAATTTAGATTTTTGCACTTAAGCTAATGTATCTAAACTTTTTGAGAAATATAGTGAAAAACATATAATAATTATAATGTGAATATGCAATTTCACTTGAAATGTGCTATAGACCAAGTACCTGGTGTCTTAAAAATTAGTTATTATGAAACCTACACATTATAAGTATAAATAATGTTTAGAATTTTTCAATTAAGTGATTAGAATTCAATTAAAATGTCCTATGTAGAGTTTTTTAAGTGTTATAATTCTCTGACAATATTTAATATGAATTGTATTTTATTTTGACATTAACTTGGTTATATTTCCTGCCATTTTTAATTATGACCCTATAAGCTAACATTTAAACTAATAACATGTATTTAGCTAAAGACTTATAAGAAAAACATTAAGGTTTGGCATCAAACTGCTTGTAAATTAAAAGGAGTGTTGCTAGGAAAGTAATGTACACTGATTAATTGCCTATAAAATTGAAAACTTAAAGAACTTCAAACAAACTCTCAAAATACTGAATTTATTTACAATCTCTGTAAGTTATTTAGGTGGAGTATTATGAATCACTAGTCAGATTCAAAACGTGCATTTTGAAAGGCAGAGAAAAGACACACCAACTAGGAACTTCAAGATCCAAGGAATGATACAGCAGAGAGTTCCCTGGGTTTTCTTTTTGCCACAAATACCCCAGACTGGAGAAGCCAGCAACTCAGAAACACCAATGCACCAATGGACATAGCCAAAAAAGTCTCCAAGAAAATATAGCTTTCCATAGCCAAAGGACAAGTAAAAGGGTGGCCTAGAAAGAAAGAAAACTTTTAGGCAATAACCACTCTATTCCAGTCAAACACCACAGAAAACTTTGTAGCCCTATAGCCACTAGCAAACACTGAGTATAGAGCCCAGACTTTTACCCTCATCAGGCTGCAGCGACATGCTTCAACCTCTCTGCCCTTATCCCGTAGAAATGTTGCTACCAAGTATGAATTAATAAATTCTCTTCCAGTAGAGAAGGCTGTATGAGGAGCTGGGATCTGTGGTAACAAGACAACAGTTGTCTTCCACCACTCAAGTGATGTTAAAGGCTCAGAGGCCTATTTAAATCTGTAATAGATTTCAGTAAGATCCAGAGTCTTACAATGTAATACCCCAAATGTCCAGGTTTTAATCAAAAGCCACTGGTCACAACATGAACCAAGAAAATTCCATTTGAATAAGAAAAAACAGTCAACAGACACCAACACAAAGATGACACAGATGTTACTACCATCTGACAGGGGTTTAAAAGCAGCATCATAGAAATGCTTCAACAAGCAATTATGGACATTCCTGACACAAATGAAAAATAGAAAGTCTTGGGATGCCTGGGTGGCTCAGTAGGCCCCTTTCCAACTCTTGATTTCAGCTTAGGTCATGATCTCAGAGTCATGGGATCAAGTCCTGCCTCTGGCCCTCTGCTCAATGGGGAGTCTGCTTCTCTCCCTTTCCCTCTGCCCCTCCCCCTGGCTCACACTCTCTCTCTCTCTCTCTCTCTCTCTAAAATAAATAAATAAATCTTAAAGAAAAAGAAAAATAGAAATTCTCAGCAAAGAAATAGAAAATCTCAGCAAAGAAATAGAATATATAAAGAAAAATAAATAAATAAATAGAGAAAAAAAAAGAATATATAAAGAAAAACCAAACTGAAATTTTAGAACTGAGAAACACAAAGACTGAAATGAAAAAAAAACTTAATGGATGGGCTCAACAGCAGAATGGAGGGGACAGAGGTAAGAATCTGTGAAATGGAAGACAGAACAATGGCAAATGCTCAATGTGAAAAACAAAATAGACTGAAAAAGAAATGAACAGAGCCTTGGGGATGTGTGAGACTATAACAAAAAGACCTAACATTCATGTCATCCATGTCTTGGAAGGAAAGAAGAAAGAAGGTGAGTCTAGGAAAGTACTGAAAGACATAATAATGGCTGAAAAAAATCCCAAGTTTGGCAAAAATCATGAACTTACAGATTCAAAAAGCTAAGTGAAACTCAAACAGAATAAACCAAAAGAAATCCATGCCAAGACATACTGTCAAACTTCTGAAAACTAAAGACAAAGAATAAAATCTTGAATGAAGAGAGAAATAACACCTTATCTATAGTGGAAAAAAATTTGAATGACAATTTAAATTCTCAGGCAAAACCATGGAGGTCAGAGGAAAAATGGTGTATTTGTTAAGTGCTTAAAAAAAAAAAAAAAGACTGTCAACCTAGAATTCTCTATCAAGGGAAAGTATCCCTCAGGAATATAAGAATGATCAACACCTCTCAGATGAAGGGAAATTAAGAGAAGTTGTTGCCAAAAGACCTACCCTATAATGGCTAAATGGCTTTCATTAAACAAAAAGAAACTGATACAAGAAGGAATGCTGGAACACTGGGAAGGAAGAACGAATAAAAGGAAGTGCAAAAGTATGGGTAAATGCAACAGACTTTCCTTCTCTTGAGTTTTTCAAATTATGTTTGACAGTTAAAGCAAAATTTATAATACTCTGGTGTGGTTCTCAATGTATGTAAAGGAAATACTTAAGGCAATCATACTGTGAATGGGAGAGGGTAAAGGACGTAAAGAAAGGTAAGGTTTCTATATTTCATTCAATCTGGTAAAATACTGATACCAATAGATTGTAATAACTTACGTATACATAATATAATATGTAGGCTATTCAAGGACATACACTCAAAAACAGCATAAATTAGAGGAAATTCTAAAAAAATCTGCATCTCTCAATGTAAGATGGGTGCTATCTAATCATGTGCTTAATATACAACTTATGTTTTAAAAAACAAAGACTTTAAAGCCCAATAATACTGTTAATTTTCAAATGTGTGGTAGTAAAATGTTCCATTTCATTGGAGGAAAGCTGGTAGCTCAGTAAGGAGGAAAAGATAAATTTTTTAACTTTCACAGGAAGACAAAGGAGTTAAAGCTCAACAAAATGCCTCTGGTCTCTGTTCTTTAAGAAATGTGTTTTTACTTTGCCCTTGGCCTATAAGCTTGCTATGGCATCTGGTGATTACACTCAAAATTTAACCAAGAACCGTAGATGCTCCATTTTTTTTAAAGATCCGAATATAACTAGGATTTTTATTACCACAAGAATGAAAAAATGGAATGGCTTTATTGATTTAAAAAAAAAAACAACTCATATACATAAAGCTTAACATATATCCAAGCATATGTATAGGTGGACCAGACTCTGGCTGAATGTCCTTAATTTGGAGAACAAATTCTTTGTATTTTCCACCCATGTCATTAAGGGGGAACACAAATAGACATCCCTTAGTCTACAGAAGTGATACAAATAAGAATACCTGAAATCTGTCATCATGTAAGAACTGCCAGCTAGGGGCGCCTGGGTGGCTCAGCGGGTTAAAGCCTCTGCCTTCAGCTCAGGTCATGATCCCAGGGTCCTGGGATCGAGCCCCGCATCGGGCTCTCTGCTCAGCAGGGAGCCTGCTTCTCTCCCTCTCACTCTCTACCTACTTGTGATCTCTGTCAAATAAATAAATAAAATCTTTAAAAAAAAAAAAAAGAACTGCCAGCTAACACACCAACATGTTCAAATTAAAATGAACATAAATAAGACGAGGTACTTGCAACTTAAATCAAAGTTCTAATAACTGTGCTTCATTAGTGGGGTACACTCAAAGAATGGACACAAAGGGAAACATTTTATCTTGTTATTCGTCTAGCAGTTTCCCTATAATTTGTTAATTTAAATTTTTGCTGACAGACAAAACAAGTAATTTTGTTCATATGAATTAAGTGTTCCAGATAAAGAAATATAACTTTAGGGTTGGGTGTGGAAGAAATAGAAAGAGTCTGGTAAAAGGGTACAAATTTTCAGTTATAGGATGCATAAGGCCTGAGGATCTAATGTGTAACATGGTGACTACTGTTGATCATACACCCAAAAGGTAATTATGTGAAGTGACAGACTAATTAATTCAATGGTGGGAATCCTTTCACAATGCAGACATACATCAAATCATCACACTGTATATATATTTTTGAAGATTTTTATTTATTTGACAGAAAGCGAGAACAGCATGGGGAGCAGCAGAGGGAGAGGGAGAAGCAGGCTCTCCGCTGAGCAGGGAGCTCCATAAAGGGCTCGATTCCAGGACCCATGATCTGATATGAAGGCAGATCCTTAACCAACTGAGCCACCCAGAAGCCCCTAAATTATCACATCATATACTTTAAATATATTACATTTTGTCAATTATAGCTCAATAAAGCTGGGGGGGGGCGAAGAAAAAAAAAGTTTATGACCTTGCACTTCTTGGTATTTATGTTCTTGGTTAGTATATTCCCATAGTGAATATGGGCTTGCCTAATGTGATTGTCTTGGCCTATGGAGACATTAGAAAGTCTGACACAGCATAGGCTTGATAAGAGCTTGCATACTGAGGGCTTGTAAAGCTCCCTCTAAGAAGCAAGGTGCCATGGTAAAAAAAAAAAAAAAAAAAACACTTGGGCAAGACTACTAAAAGATAAGAAGTCATGCAGAGAAAGACCTTGGAAGATAAGAGGCCAGGTGGGATGTTCTCATCCCACTTGAGCTTCTAGCTGAATATAGCTGAATGAGTGACCTCAAATCCACCATATGAGGCAAAACTGCCCTGCTGAGCCCAGTCAGTCCACTGACCATGAGAAATAATAAATCTGGGGGGTGGTCTGTATGCTGCAATACATAACCAAAACAGCTTCATTAAGTTATATTTTTATTTATTTATTTTAAGATTTTATTTTTGAGTAATCTCTACACCCAAGATGGGACTCAAACTCATAACCCCAAGATCAAGAGTCACATGCTCCACCAACTTAGCCAACCATGCATGCCAAATTATATTTTTTAAAAAGGGATACAAATTCAGTTCCAGTGAAGAGTTAAAAACCGGGTTATCCCAGGAGTAATGTTAAAATTGAATTGGAACCAAAACAAATTCACAACACATCTTTGAAATAGATCTCTTCTAGTTCTGCTCAATAAAATGACCTAAATAACAATATCACCTGAGACATAAGTCTGATACATCTCCCAGGTACTTCGGTCTCTAATACTATGTTCTACTGTCTCCTCAGAAGGATGGCTGAACCCATTCAGAGTAGGGAAGATACAAAGTGGTCTTGGGACAACCAGCTAATATCAGAAAACAAGTCTTAAAAACACATGAGATCCTATCAAAAGAACACAAAAAGCAGCTCAAAAGTACAGAAAGATGGCTTTTTTTTCCTGATAAAACATTAAAGGAAAGTCTAATGCAACCACTGCAACACCCCTAAAGGCAGCTCTCTGGACATTCACATGTTAGGTAACATGCTCCTCATTACCTAAAACATTAACGAAGTGTGTCATGGCCTTCCATCTGTAGGTCTGAGAGACCCTCCCAGTGCTATAGCCTTGGGCCTTGAAACACTGTAAAGTAAACATGCGGCATCAGAAGTGAATTTTATCTTTTGAATGTACTTGAGATAAAAGGAATCTGCTTTTCTTTTTAATGTTCTTGCCAATACATTTCAACCTTATTTGAACCTTTAGGTTCAGTTATTTGAACAGTTATTTGACCTTTAGGACAAAGGTCTTCCTAAGGACAAAGATATATGCCAAAAATGTACATATTGAGCTTTCTTTAAACACCAACCTAGAGAAGCAAGTTAAGAGGTTTTCTTACCCGAGCTTAAAACAATCCTGGATCATTAACTCTACTTTTGCTGACTGATCCAAAGAGATAGCCAGGAAAAAACAATTTATCTATGAGATATAAAAAAGAGCCCAAAAGCTAGTATTTCACATTCTTGTGTTTGTAGCTTCAGGCTCACGAAGATTTGGTGACTTAAAATTATAAAAGGCAAATAACATAATTAAATAATATTTTAATACATAACTATTATATAAATGATACTTTAGAAGTTATAATTTTTTTAAAGCAACAAGCATTCTCATTAAGAAGTGAATCAAGTTATGGGGTGCCTGGGTGGCTCAGTGGGTTGAGCCTCTGCCTTCGGCTCAGGTGGTGGTCTCAGGGTCTGGGGATTGCCCACCGACACTGCATCGGTCTCTCTGCTAGTGGGGAGCCTGCTTTCCCCTCTCTCTCTCTGCCTGCCTCTTTGCCTACTTGTGATTTCTCTGTGTCAAATAAATAAATAAAATCTTAAAAAAAAAAAAAGAAATAAAGCTAGTTTATATACTATAAATACAATAAAGAGGTATGACTTTTAAATTTGGAAAATATTTAAAACTAAAACTATGGAAAAATCAGATAGAAGAAAATTGAATGTATATAAATTTAAGTATATAGTAAAAAGATGTTTATCCTGCACTGTCAGGATGTTTATGCATGTACAGGAACGCAGACTGCTGTATACCCAAGCCTTATTCATGTCAAACTGAATTTAGATTAAATCGGTACTAGCTAAACTTGGGTTGGGCATATTAGAATGGTGTGGACAGTTAAAAGAATACTGAGGTTTTCAATAAATGTAATTACTTAATACAATACCTATGATGTCTGTATAAGATGACCTCAAAACTGTCTTTGTATTCTATTTTTTTAAAGTATTTTATTTATTTATTTACTTAACAGAGAGAGAGAGAGAGAGAGAGAGTACCACAAGCAGGGAGAGTGGGAAAGGCAGAAGCAGGCTTCTCACCGAGCAGAGAGCTGGTTGTAGGGCTTGATCCAAGGACAACGGGATCATGATCTGAGCTGAAGGCAGACACTTAGCAACTGAGCCACCCAGGCATCCTGCCTGTCTTGTATTCTAGAAAAAAAAAGTCAATGCTGCACTTTTCATTATAAAAACCTGTGTGCCTTTTCTTTGGCATGACAGAATTTTTTATGATTCTCTCACCAACAAATGTTGGAATACCGGCCACGTAAAATAAATACAAATCTGATTTAAATCAAACACAAGGATAAGCCTGGTTTCTTGTGGTGTACTTATTCCAAAAAAAATTAATAAACAAAATTAAAATTACTTAGAGAAAAAGAATGAGAGAGAGAAAGTAGCCATGTTAACACTGCCCCACATATCCCTTAATCCACTTCTGTGGAAAAGTAAATTACATTTTCAAGATATCTTCTATGATCTGTATATATTTTCCTTATGCCTTGTGTCATCTATACATTTAACACAAAACAGCTCTCTTCCCAGAAAATTATCTTTTCTTTTCGTACAAGCCTTAAGAAAGATTAAGGAAGAGTGCAGAAAGAGAATGGGGCCACAAAATGATGCAGTTAGGCAGGAGCTTGCACTGAATTAAGCGAGGATCCAGCAATCCCAGAGTGTACTCTATGACTTATTAATGTCACTTCAACTAAAGTCTCCATCCATGTCAAGTCAGTTGTGACTTACTGATCTATAGCTACCAAAACGAAATAACTGATGTTAGTAATAACGACCATTAGAAATCAAGAAAAGATATTATCTTCAGGGTGTCTGTTTCCTTACGGCAAAGAAGAAACATTTTACAAAGATCTTTTTTAAAATAGCTAACAATCATAACTGCCAGCTAGCATTTACAGGGCTAACTTTGGTTATCTAAGACACTTTATCCAGAATTTTCTCACTACCACTCATGATTTTAGGTTGTGCTGTATTTTCATTTTTTTTTTAAAGATTTTATTTATTTATTTGACAGAGAGAGATCACAAGTAGGCAGAGAGGCAGGAAGAGAGAGAGGAGGAAGCAGGCTCCCTGCTGAGCAGAGAGCCCGATGTGGGGCTCCATCCCAGGACCCTGGGATCATGACCTGAGCTGAAGGCAGAGGCTTTAACCCACTGAGCCACCCAGACACCCTGTATTTTCATTTTTTAAATCTAATTTTTAACTAAGACCTTTTAACAATTCTGAAATATAGCTCTTCATAACCGGCATGCTTCTTGGTACTTTTTTTCCACACCTACCTGTTAAACTTTATTTGGCTAAACCAACCCCAACATCACTAATGTTACAATGAACTTGTTAGACTAGATGGACAAGCCTCATAGTCTTATGTGGAATATCAGACATTGAATTCTCCAGTTAAATACCTCAAAGTGTCCACATGTTAATATGGTAGTCTTAGCAGGTTTGATTTTCAGCTATTGGGGGGGGGGAACGAACAAGTGGTAAGTTTCAATTCTGTTTAAATAAGGTTGTGAATCCTGTGGGATGCACTGTGGGAGTACACTGGGGGGATCGGCATTCCCGGGTCACGCCTAAGACCCACCACCCGCCTCGCTGGCGGCGGCGTGCAGGTCGCTGGGGGTGGGGGGGAGGCGCGAGTAAGAGAGGGACACACCTCCGCAACGGAGACCCAGGACGCGGGTCACTGAGGTGTGGGAGGAGTGCAGGACCGGGTCTCCGACGGGCCCCGAAACTTGGGACTTCCCCCAGGACTGTTCCCTGGGTCGGTGCCGCCGCAGGTAGGTCACTCACTAGGATTGGCCGGCACGGACGAAGGCCATAGCAACAGCGCGACTAGAAGGACTAAGAACTTCATGGGCATCGTCCGCAGCACTCCGCCATGCGACGGGAACGTCCTGGGCCACCAGGCCGGGTACCTCAGGGCCGAAAAGAGAGGGTGCCTAGGGCGACCGTCCCCCCCTCAGGGCCGTGGGCGCCCTGCAACGGTTGTCCCCAGCGCGCAGGCACAGCGAGGGGTGGGGGAGGGGAGCGCGAGCGGCCGAGGCCCGCCCCTCCTGGAGAGGCGCGAAGGGGGCGGGGCGATAGCGCTCAGCCGCGCCCCGGTGCGCATGCTCGCTCGGATTTCGAAACTGCCCGCGCGCGGTACTCCGAACTTGACGCCCAGGCAACTCCTGGAGCTGTGAGTGCTGGGATGTGGCGGGGCTGGGGGACTGCGCGAAGGATGGGCGTGTGGCGGTGCTTGAAAGACTGCCCTTGCGCGGAAGGAGCTGTCTGATGGAAGACATAGACGAGTAGCCTGGCAGTTACAGCCGCGTGGAAGTGCTGTAGTGGGGGAAGCACTCGGCACTGTGGACCACAGAGGAGGTTCCCCCCAACCCAAAAGGGCTGGGGGGAGTCTCCCCAGAGGGAAGAAAGCTAGACGTTCCCGGGGAACCGAAAAGTCCAGTCTAATTGCCACGATGGAGTGGGGAGCAGGTGTTGGAGGTGAGGTAGAAGAGCTAGGTAGTCATTAAAGCCACTTTAAGGGGCTTGGGTTTGTTTTGTTTTTTTCCAAAAGATCCCCCTCCCTCCCTTAAAAGACAAGCTGTGGAGACAAACTATGGTGAATAGATCCGTGATTGTCTGGGGTTAGGGATGTGAGAGAGTGTAGCTATAAAAGGATAGCATAAGGGCGTGATTTGGAGTGGCACATAGTTGTGGTGGCCTTAGAATCTAAACACGTGTTAAAAGTCACAGAAGTGTACACCACCAAGACTAAGTTTTACTCTAGGGTAATATTTAAAAATCTATATGCACCCATATGTCTGCTTCAGGAAGCAAAGGGCATGGGTTTTATTCTGAGGCAATGGGGAAATAGTGCAAGGTTTAGAGCTGGGAAAAGTGATGGGGAAATAGTGCAAGGTTTAAAGTTGGGAAAAGTGTAATTAGATTTGCATATCAGAAAGCTCCCCTTGCTCTGTCAAGAACTGGTTGGAGGGGGACGCCTGGGTGGCTCAGTTGGTTAAGCAGCTGCCTTCGGCTCAGGTCATGATCCCAGCGTCCTGGGATCGGGTCCCACATCGGGCTCCTTGCTCGTCAGGGAGCCTGCTTCTCTCTCTGCCTGCCATTCTGTCTGCCTGTGCTCGCTCTCTCTCCCTCTCTCTCTCTGACAAATAAATAAATAAAATCTTTAAAAAAAAAAAAAAAAAAAAAGAAAAAGAACTGGTTGGAGGGAAGGAAGCAAGACTAAAAGGAAGGGAGCCAAGTTAGGAGTTCTGGTACTCCAAGCACGGATTGACAGAGACCTGAACTCATACTGGCAGAGCACCTGGGGCCCGTGGACAGAGTTGAGAGACATTTAGAGTTAGAATCAACAAGACTGGGAAATTGTCTGAATGTGAGGACTGAGGGAGAAGGAAATCATGCTCATGTTTCTGGCTTGAGCACCTTGCATGTGGTGTGAGATGGGGAATACAGGAGTTGGGGGAGATGGAGGAAGAGAAGTTTACTCTCAACATTGTTCTGTTGAGATGGGCTTGGGACCTCCTACTGGCGAAGCCTGTCCAGTGAGTGGAGGAATGTGGAGCCCTAGAAAAAGCTGAGATGAAGAGGGAGGTGTAGGAGGCATCAGAACCTAGAAGTGGGGATGTATGATCGGATTGCCTGAGAGCTTTTAGAAGTGAAGGCCTTTAGGGGTACATTAGATCCCTGGAAAACATGGCAGGCTAGAAGGAGGACGAGCAAAGGAAACAAAGTGGAGAGGAAAAGCAGGAGAGAATGGAAGCTTTATGGGAAAGGAGGAGTCGAAGGCTGTCACATGCTTCTGAGAAGTCAAACAGGAGAACTTCATTCAGCAACAGGACCCTTGACAGAAGCAGTTCAGTGTAGTGGTTTAGACAGATGCCAGACTACAGGAGTTGAGGAATGAGTAAGAGCCTAGGAAATGATGACAGCTGATACAGACAACTCTTCCAAGTTTGGTGCAGGAGTCTTGGGTGTGCCCTACCAGAGCTCTTCTAGACTCAAACACAACTATTTGGAAAGCAATTTGGACTATGTAACAAAAGCCTTAACATAATATAAATACTATGATGTAAATTACATAAAATAAATTCAGTGGGGGATATGTCCTAAGATAGCCATATTGGCCATCATCTATAATAAAATTTTAAAAAATAAGAGAATGGTAAAGTTTGTTTCTAAATAAGCATTCTAAAATATTGTTATAATACTGGGCAACTATTAAAATGGTGCTCATAAGGCACCTGGGTGGCTCAGTTGGTTGGGTGACTGCCTTGGGCTCAGGTCATGATCCCGGAGTCCCAGGATCGAGTCCCGCATCGGGCTCCCTGCTCCATGGGGAGTCTGCTTCTCCCTCTGACCTTCTCCCATCTCATGCTCTCTCTGTCTCTCTGTCAAATAAATAAATAAAATCTTTAAAAAAATAAATAAAACGGTGCTCATAAAGTATATCTAATTTGGGGAAATCTTTCCATTGTAGTGAATTATATTTGAGGTATTAACTGAGGTTTCACCTTCCCTGAGCTTCCTTGTCCCACTACCTTTCATTCCACCATTGAGATATCTGTGGTCACCTTAATGCATGTGCTTCAGGGAAGGACAGCTAGAATCTTGAACAGAGAAGTCAAAAGAGGGGCTGAATTTTCTTTCTTTTTTTTTTTTTTCATTTCATGATGGGGTTGAAAGTTAAATCACTTTTATAGGAGCTGCTGCTTAGCTGAAAAGTTTTGTTTTTGTTGTTTTGTTTGTGTTTTTAGTGGACATGCTTGCTTGACTTTGAATATCAAAAGCCAAGGAAACTGGTGGACAGGAGAGCATAAACCATAGATTGGGGGTGGTTTCAGGATGATGTATAATCTGTTTCCCCACCACTGGTTGCAGTTAACAGAGAGAACCCCCTCATTGGTTTTGGTGTTTGCAGAGATAACTTACATTTCCTGAATTGAGTGAGGGGCTGTTAGTGAGAGGTTCAAAGAAGACGTCGGTTTGTTAGACCCAGAGTTGGGGTTGTTTTTTGCTTTTTTGTATGTTTATATAAATCAGGTAAGACCTTAGTGGCTTTCAACTTATGGATCATCCAAATGGACATGTTGAGGGGCGTCTGGCTGGCTCAGTCAGAAGAAAGTGTAACTCTTGATCTCAGGGTTGTCGCTTCAAGCACCATATTGAGTGTAGAGATTACTTAAATAAACTTAAAAAAAGAAAGAAAGAGGGCGCCTGAGTGGCTCAGTGGGTTAAGCTGCTGCCTTCGGCTCAGGTCATGATCTCAGGGTCCTGGGATCGAGTCCCGCATCGGGCTTTCTGCTCAGCAGGGAGCCTGCTTCCCTCCCTCTCTCTCTGCCTGCCTCTCTGTCTACTTGTGATCTCTCTCTGTCAAATAAATAAATAAAATCTTTAAAAAAAAAATAAAAAGAAAGAAAGAAAGAAAGAAAAACAAATGGACATGGTGAAATAGCCAAGGTATATCCTTACTGTGGGATTTTAGTTACCAAGAATGACTTTTAACTCTGTGTACTTTATGATCTATGTACTAACATAGGAAAAACCTCCAAAATAGGGTATTGAGTAATTTTTTTAAATGCAGAAAAGCACATATCCATTTATGTAAAACCATAGCACAGTTATATATTTACATGAATACTCCAGAAATCATTCTGAAGAAAACACAGCAAGCTGATAGCAGTGCTTGCTTCTAGGAAAAGAAATGAGATTGGGTGGGAAAGTGAAGATTTTGAAGGGAGAATTTTTCTTTTTACTGTTTTTTTCCCCTTATCTCTTAAATTTTTTTTTTCTTCTTCTTCTTTTTTTTAAAGATTTTAAAAAATTTATTTATTTGACACAGAGAGAGAGGGAAAGAGCAAGGACAAGCAGGGGGAGTGGCAGGCAGGGGAGAAGCAGACTCCCTGCTGAGCAAGGAGCCAATGTGGGGCTCAATCCCAGGGCCCCAGGATCATGACCTGAGCCAAAGGCATCCGTTTAACCGCCACCCAGGCACCCCTCTGTTGATTTTTTCAAACAAGATTGTATTATATATTATGTATTTATCATGTAATTAAAATAAAAACTTTTTACAAAATCTAGAAGCTTGGAGGAGAAGTAGTAGTAAAAGTAATATGCATTTTATGCCTTGTGCTTTCTCCTATTGTCTTCACTGAAATATGTTTTTTTAAGAGAGGGAGAGGGAGGGAGGGAGAGATGATAGGATAGGGAGAGAGAGAATCTTAAGTAGATTCCATGCCCAGTGTGGAGCCCATATGGGGCTCAATCTCATGACCCTGAAATTATGACCTGAGCTGAAATCCAAGAGTCAGATGCTGACTGAGCCACCCAGGAGCCCTTCACTGAAATATTTTTAAAATGACTAATTCACTACCCCCCCAAAATGTATTTTGGCCTGTATCTCTGCTTTGCCTTTGAAGTCTTTAAACTGTTCTGATGCCTAATCACACAGTATCATTTAATATTACATGATTTTTTTTTCAGGGATGTATTGTATCTTCCCTTTATATTGGTTCTTATGTTTCTCCATTTCACACAGCATCTTGGTGCTCAGTAAAGATTTACAGTTCATGCTCTTCCAGCCTAAAGGAAGAGACACCAACCTGTCCTTCCTCTAAATCTCCCAGATCTATTAAAATCCACTGTGTTTCAAGGCCCAAATGCCATATCTGCTAGGAAGCCATCCCTTCCTTATCCTTCCAATTAGAATATATGGTATTTTTCCCTTCCCCATATTCCCACAATACTATTTTTTCATTTAATTACTGTTTTATTTTTACAATTCAAACTTCTCTAGACCAAAGTCTTTGAGGTCAGAGAAGCAGATTTAAGTTATCCCTGTGTTGCACTCTCCCCACCCCAGCCAAAATATTGCATTCATAGGTTGCTCAATAAATGCATGTTTGAGTTCAAAGGAAATTGAAAGGTTGGGAATTTTTTGGTAGGTTTTTACAGAATCCTAAAAGGAACTAAGTTATTCAGCTGCAGAGACAACTTCCAGCGCAAATTGCATTATCAAGAAACTTCTCAGCTCTTACGTGTCTGTGAGGCCATTGTTTAAGCTCAGGTGGAAGGAATGGCACTAGTCTCATCTGCTCTTTTCTCTATATATCCCTGCAAGTAATTCTGGACAATAAATTTCTAATTGTGGAATTGCTGTCAAATGAAATGCACCAATTCCCATACCCATCAATAGTGTAATGACTTAAGAGGCACCTGGGTGGCTCAGTTGGAAGTGTCTGATTCTTGATTTCAGCTCAGGTCATGATCTCAGGCTCTGTGATAGGTGTGGAGCCTGCTTAAGATTCTCTCTCACTCTGCCCCTTTCCCCTGCCGGCTTGTGCATGCTTTCTTTCTCTCTCTTTCAAAAAATAAAGTAGGGCACCTGGGTGGCTCGGTTGGTTGGGTGACTGCCTTCGGCTCTGGTCATAGTCCCAGAGTCCCAGGATCAAGTCCCTCATCGGGCTTCCTGCTCAACAGGGAGTCTGCTTCTCCCTCTGCCACTCCCCACTGTTGTGCTCGCTCTGTCTCTCAAATAAATAAAATCTTTTTTTAAAAAAAGAATTACAAAAAATAAAATAAGTTGCATAATGACTTAATAATACTGGGTGTCATCATCTTTGAGGATCAACCATGTTAAATATGGTATCTTGTTCTTCTATCTGTTTCCCTTTGTTTTTCAGTGATGCAAAGACTTCTGCTTACTCTCCCTGTCTTCCCCCATCTAGAACTTCCTCTATACTCTTAATGTGTATCTAAAGCCTGCATTTACCAGCTCTGTATTTTTTTTTTAATTTGAGAGAGAGAGCATGAGTGAGAGAACAAAAATAGAAGGAGCAGCAGAGGGAGAGGGAGAAGCAGTCTCCCCACTGACGAAGGAGCTTGATATGGGGCTTGATCCCAGGACCCTGGGATCATGATCTCTCTGCTCTGTATTCTTTCTCCTATTAACCCAATGAATTTGAATTAATAGACTAAGGTTAGCAGAGTTATGTTTGTCTCCCTGAAGAATGAAGCATGTTTGGGAAGTCCTGCCCTCATCTCCACTATTCTTCTGAAACCAATGCATAGGGCATCTCTGACTATAGCCCTTGGTTTACTTAATGCCAAAGCAATTTTCAGATATCAAATCTTAAATGTCACTTCCTGAGAGCATTTGGCACAGTACCTGGCAAAATAGTTGAAATTCAATATTTACTAAGTGAATGAACCCACCCACCTCCCTACCCATCCATCCACTCAACCATTCTAAAACTCATCATAGCCCTTACTAGCACAAGAGCACCCGTGGTTTTGTCGGAAAAGAACTTCAGCCACCTGGGGGCAGCAGAGCCTCACCAATGGCTGGGCTAGAACTTGCTAGCACTTCTGAGCATCTCTCCAGTTGGGGGTCTGGGAACTGGATTCTGATCTTGTTGTGCTAGAGGATGTTTTGCTAGCATGCATTTTGATTTATTCTCATGCCTTGAACTCTTAACGCACCAAATAGCATTTAATAATACTAAAAATGATTCTGTAATACTAGCCTTTATTCTCCACGGGTGATTTTCTTCAGTTTAGGCTGTCTGGAGGAATGTTGCATATCCAGTCTTCCTCTAATTGTTAAAGCTACTCGATATGCGTTTGCATTACAGACAGACCTGGGTTGAAATCACTTTGTAAAATGAGACCTGGAAGCACACAGAAGTAGTAGTTTTACCCTTGGAATTACCCTTTTTCTGTAGGCGCTGTACCACCTGAGGTAAGCAAGTGTATTTTTTATTCAAAATACAGGACTCTGACTTGGCTTCATGGAATGTTTTTGTTTTGTTTTAATAAATGGATGGCAAAGAAATTTTGGAATGGGGATGAGAGGAGGTGCAAGCATGTGAGCCTAGGAATGTTTTTAGTTCTTTCCAGGGAAACCCTCCCTCTTTCCTTTTGTCTCTATAAAGTCCGCATGCAAAATCCTGTGAAAGTCTGAGAATATAGCTGGTGACTTACAGAGATGTCAGAACAATGATTTATTGCCCTATGAATCCATCTACCTAAAAGGTCCCTGGAATTCTAAAGGAGTTCTCACTACAAATTTAATTTCAATTCACTTAACTTTTGAAAAATGGTATATGTCCTCACTAAATGGGAAGAATCTTAAGGACAGGGACCGTGTCTTTTTGTGTTTGTGTCCCAGGAACTTTTCACATTGTCTGGCAGAATGTACTCTGTAAGTATTTGTTAAATAACTTGAAATTTCCTAGCTAATGCCACCAAATCAAATAAAAAGGTGACCTTGGGTAAGAAAGACGTTAATCTCTCTGGATCTCTTTTTCCTTCCCCACCCCCACCCCACTCCCAAATACTCAGCCTTTGTTTTTGAATACTGGCTTTAGTCTAAACCTTACAGACTCTATATTTCCTTTTATACTCACAGGCATACCAGAAAGGTAGACTAAATATGTATTAGTATCCCAGTTCCATTGATGAGAAAATTGAGACTCGGGCTAACAGATTCAGCCAGATCACCTAGCCACATCCTCATTTACAAAGATCACAAAACACATGTTTTTTTGCTTCTAAGTACAACATGTTTTCACTGTATTTCTCCAGAGTGTAAGAGATAATCATACTAGACAGTCTCTTCAGACCATTTTTCTGGCTTCAGCAGTGGTTCTCAGTCCTCATAGCACATTAGAATTAGTACAGAGCTTTTAAAAAATAACCAGGAAAACAAGACTGTGTGGTATTGGCAGCAGAAGGATAGCCATGTAGATCAATGGATTTTTATAAAATGCAAAAGCAATTCAGTGGGAAAATGGTAACCTTTTCAAGAAATGGAGCTGGAGCAATTGGACATCCATAGGTTTAAAAAATAAAACTCAACCTGAACCTCACACCTTTCACAAAAATTAACTCAAAATAGATCACTATAAAACTTTAGGGAGAAAAAAATAGAAAAAAATCTTTAGGACTTAGGACTGAGCAAAGAATTCTTACACTTGATACCAAAAACATGACTATACAAGGAAAAAATGGATGAAGTGGATTTCATCAAAATTAATAACATTTTTTCCAAAAAAGACCCTATTAAAAAGATGAAAAGACAAGCTACAGGCTTAGAGAAAACATCTGTGAAACACAAATCCAACAAAGGATTAGTATCCAGAATATATAAAGAGTTCTTAAACTCAGAAGAAAAAGAAAATTCAATTAAAAATGGGCAAGACACACTTCATTGAAGACAATCTACAGATGGCAAATATTGCTTATAAAAAGATGTTAATATCATTAACCATTAGGGAATTGCAAATTAAACTCATCATGAGTACCACTACATACATATTAGAATGACTAAAAAAAAATAGTGACAACACAAAATGCTGCCAAGAATGCAGGGAAAGGGACACTGACTGGCTCAGTTGGAAGAACCCATGACTCGATCTGGGGGTTGTGAGTTTGAGCCCCTTGTTGGATATAAAGATTACTTAGATAAATAAAATTTTTTAAAAATGCAGGGAAATAGGATTACTCATAAATTGCTGGTGGGATAAAAAATGTTCTAATCATCATGAATGACGGTTTGGTATTTTCTTATAAAATCTGATGAAGCGGGGCACCGGGTGGCTCAATGGGTTAAGCCTCTGCCTTTGGCTCAGGTCATGATCCCAGGGTCCTGGGATTGAGCTCCGCATTGGGCTCTCTGCTCAGCGGGGAGCCTGCTTCCCTTCCTCTCCTCTCTCTCTGCCTGCCTCTCTGCCTACTTGTAATCTCTATCTGTCAAATAAATAAATAAAATCTTAAAAAAAAAAACAGATTGAAACAACTATATGACTCAGTAGTTGCAATTTTGAGCACTTGTCCAAGAGAATTAAAAACTTGTGTTTATACAAAAACTTGGACATGAATCTTCATAACAGTTTTATTGATAATCAAAAAGGTTGGAAACAACTTAGCTGTCATTCAATGCATAAATGGTTAAACAAATTGGTAAGATTTTTCTATTGCCTAATGTATGGTCTCTCCTGGAGAATGTTCCATGTATACTTCAGTAGAATGTGTATTCTGCTATTATTGGGTGGAATGTCCTATATATCTGTTAAGTCTAGTTGGTTTACAATGTTGTTGTATTTCCTTATTCTGTTTCCTTATTGGTCTTCTGTTTAGATGTTCTGTTCATTACTGAAAGTAGGATATTGCAGTCTCCAACTATCGTAGAACTATTTTCCACTTCTATTCTATCACTGTTTGCTTCATATATTTGGGGCTTTATTGGTTGGTGTGTGTAATTATTATAACTTCTTGATGAATTGACCCCTCTACCAATATGTTATGTCCTTGTTTGTCTCATAACAGTTTTTTGAATTAAGATCTATTTTTTCTCCCTGATTTTAGTATTGTCATAAAGTTCTGCTTGGCCTACCATTTGCATGGGAATATCTTTTTACAAACTTTCACTTTCAACCTATGCATGTCCTTAGATCCGAAGTGACTCTCTTGTAGGTAAAGAGTTTCCCAGACAAACAAAAACTAAAGGAGTTTGTGACCACTAACCCAGCCCTGCAAGAAATATTAAAAGGGATTCTTTGAGTAGAAGAAAAGACCAAAAGTGAGAAAGACTGGATAGGAACAGAGAAAATCTTCAGAAACAATGATGAAACAAGTAATAAAATGGCACTAAATACATATCTATCAATAATTACTCTGAATATAAGTGGACTAAACACTGCAATTAAAAGACATACAATGTCAGAATGGATAAAAAAAAAAAAAAAAAAAAAACAAGACCCATCTATGTGCTGCCTACCAGAGACAATTTTAGACCTAAAGACACCTGCAGAAAGTGAGGGGATGGAAAAACGTTTATCATGCAAATGGACAGCAAAAGAAAGCCAGAGTAGCAATACTTCTATCAGACAAAGTAGTTTTTAAACCAAATACTGTAACAAGAAATGAAGAAGGGCACTATATCATAAAAAAGGGAACTAGCCAACAAGAAAATCTAACAATTGTAAATATTTATGCCCCTAACTTGGGAGCACCCACTTGTATAAAACAATGAATAAGAAATATAAATGAACTCTTTGATAATAATACAATAGTAGGGGACTTTAACATTCAACTTACATCAGTGGATAGATTATCTAAGCGAAAAATCAACAAGGAAACAATGGCTTTGAATGACATACTGGATCAGATGGACTTAACAGATATATTCAGAACATTTCATCCTAAAGCAGCAGAATACACATTCTTACTAAATGCACATGGGACACTCTCCAGAATAGACCACATACAGGGCTCACAAATCAGGCCTCAACCAGTACAAAAAGATTGAGATTATACCATGCATATTTTCTGACCACAGCATTATGAAGTTTGAAGTCAACCACAAGAAAAAATATGGAAATACCACAAATACATGGAGGTTAAAGGACATGCTTTAATGGGTCAACCATTAAAGAAGTTAAAGAAGAAATTAAAAACTACATGGACACAAATGAAAATGAAAACACTATGGTTCAAAACTTTAGGGATGCAGCATAAGCAGTCATAAGGAGGAAGGAGGAAGCATATAGTAATATAGGCCTACCTCAAAAAGCAAGAAAAATTTCAAACAGCCTAAACTTACACTAAAGGAGCTAGAAAAAGAATAACAAATGAAGCCTAAAGCCAGCAGAGGAAGGAAAATAATAAAGATTAGAGCAGAAATAAATGATATAGAAACAAACAAAAACATAAGAGATCAATGAAACCAAGAGCTGGGAGCTTGTTCTTTGAAAAAATTAATAAAATTGATAAATGCCTAGCCAGATTTTTCAAAAAGAAAAGAGAAAGGACCCAAATAAATAAAATCACAAATGAGAGAGGAGAAATCACAACCAACGCTACAGAAATACAAACAATTGTAAGAGTATATTATGAAAAATTATATGCTACCAAATGGGCAAACTGGAAGAAATGGATAAATTCCTGGAAACATATAAACTACCAAAACTGAAACAGGAAGAAATGGAAAACTTGAACAGACCAATAACCAGCAAAGAAATTTCATAAATAATCAAAACAAAAGTGCAGGGCCAGATGGCTTTACAAGGGAATTCTATCAAACATTTAAAGAAGAGTCAACACCTGTGCTTGCTTCGGCAGAATACACTAAAGAAGCGTTAATACTATTCTTCTCAAACTATTCCAAAAAATAGAAATGGAAGGAAAACTTCCAAACTCATTGATGAGGCCAGCATTACCCTGATTCCAAAACTGGACCAAGACTCCACTAAAAAAAAGAACTACAGGCCCATATCCGTGATGAACATGGAGGTAAAAATTCAACAAAATACTAGCAAATTGAATCCAACAGTACATTGAAAGAATCATTTACCATGACCAAGTGGGATTTATTCCTGGGCTGCAAGGGTGGCTCAATATTTGTAAATCAACAACGTGGTACACTTTCTTAATAAAAGAAAGGATAAGGATAAGAACCAATAAATGAATCAATAATCAATCAATAAATCAATCAATAAATGAATCAATAAATGAAGAAAAAGCATTTGACAAAATGCAACATCCATTCTTGATAAAAATCCTCAACAAAATCGGATTAGAGGGAACATACCTCAACATAATAAAGGCCATAGATGTGGTCAACTAATCTTCGACAAAGCAGGAAAGAATGTCCAATGGAAAAAAGACAGCCTCTTCAACAAATGGTGTTGGGAATATTGGACAGCCACATGCAGAGAAATGAAATTGGACCATTTCCTTACACCACACATGAAAATAGACTCAAAATGGATGAAGGACCTCAATGTGAGAAAAGAATCCATCAAAATCCTTGAGGAGAACACAAGCAGCAACCTCTTAGACCTTAGCTGCAGCAACTTCTTCCTAGGAACATCGCCAAAGGCAAGGGAAGCAAGGGCAAAAGTGAACTAGTGGGATTTCATCAAGATCAAAAGCTTTTGCACAGCAAAGGAAACAGTTAATAAAACCAAAGGACAACTGACAGAATGGGAGAAGATATTTGCAAATGATGTATCAGATAAAGGGCTAGTATCCTAAAATCTATAAAGAGCTTAGCAAACTCAACACCCAAAGAACAAATAATCCAATCAAGAAATGGGCAGAGGACATGAACAGACATTTCTGCAAAGAAGACATCCAGATGGCCAACAGACACATGAAAAAGTGCTCCACATCACTCAGCATCAGGGAAATACAAATCAAAACCACAATGAGATACCACCTCACACCAGTCAGAATGGCTAAAGTTAACAAGTCAGGAAATGACAAATGCTGGCGAGGATGTGGAGAAAGGGGAACCCTCTTTGCATACACTGTTGGTGGGAATGCAAGCTGGTGCAACCACTCTGGGAAACAGCATGGAGTTTCCTCAAAAAGTTGAAAATAGAGCTACCCTATGACCCAGCAATTGCACTACTGGGTATTTACCCTAAAGATACAAACGTAGTGATCTGAAGGGGCACATGCACCCAAATGTTTATAGCAGCAATGTCCACAATAGCCAAACTATGGAAAGAACCTAGATGTCCATCAACAGATGAATGGATAAAGAAGATGTGGTATATATACACAATGGAATACTATGCAGCCATCAAAAGAAATGAAATCTTGCCATTTGCGACGACGTGGATGGAACTAGAGGGTATTATGCTTAGTGAATTAAGTCAATCAGAGAAAGACAACTATCATATGATCTTGCTGATATGAGGAAGTGCAGAAGCAACGTGGGGGATTTGGGGGTAGGAAAAGAATAAATGAAATAAGATGGGATTGGGAGGGAGACAAGCCATCAGAGACTCTTAATCTCACAAAACAAACTGAGGGTTGCTGGGGGGAGGGGGGTCGGGAGAGAGTGGTGGGGTTATGGACATTGGGGAGGGTATGTGCTATGGTGAGTGCTATGAAGTGTGTAAACCGGGCAATTCACAGACCTGTACCCCTGGGGCTAAAAATACATTACATGTTTATTAAAAAATTAAAAAAAAAATAAAAGACCATAGATGAAAAATACACAGCTAATATCATCCTCAATGGGGAAAAACTGAGAGCTTTTCCTCTATGGTAAGGAATAAGACAGGGATGTCCACACTCACTACTGTTATTTAACATAGTATTGGACGTCCTAGCCTCAGCAGCAGATGACAAGATGAATAAAAGGCATCCAAATCAGCAAGGAAGAAGTCAAACTTATACTATTAGCAGATGACATGATAATATACATAGAAAACCCAGACACTCTACCAAAAATTGCTAGAATTGATACACGAATTCAGTAAAGTTGTAGGATACAAAATCAATGCACAGAAATCTGTTGCATTTTTATATCCCCAATAATGAAGTAACAGAAAGAGAAATCAAGGAATTGATCTCATTTATAATTACACCCAAAGCCATAAGATACCTAGGAATAAATTTAACCAAAAAGATAAAATATCTGTACTCTGATAACTATAAAACACTTATAAAAGAAATTGAACACAAAGAAATGGAAAGACATTCCATGCTCATGGATTGGAAAAACAAGTATTGTTAAAATGTTTATACTACCCAAAGCGGTCTACAGATTTAACACAATCCCTCTCAAAATAGCAATAGCATTTT
The DNA here is from genome assembly GCF_002288905.1 of Enhydra lutris kenyoni. Classification (NCBI taxonomy): domain Eukaryota; kingdom Metazoa; phylum Chordata; class Mammalia; order Carnivora; family Mustelidae; genus Enhydra; species Enhydra lutris. The sequence goes on along the minus strand of NW_019154115.1, from coordinate 21,299,594 downwards.
TCACAGAGATAGAACAAACAATCCTAAAATATATATGGAACCACAAAAGACTCTGAATAGCTAAAACAATCTTGGAAAAGAAAGCAAAGCTGGAGGCATCATGATTCTGGACTTCACGTTATGTTACAAAGCTGTAGTGATCAAGACAGTACAGTACTGACACAAAAACAGGCACATAGATCAATGGAACAGAATAGAAAACCCAGAAATGGACCCACAACCATATGGTTTACTAACCTTCAACAAAGCAGGGAAGAATATCCAATGGAAAAAGCCAGTCTCTACAACAAATGGTGTTGGGAAAACAGGACAGCAACATGCAGAAGACTGAAACTGGACCATTTTTCTTATACCATACACATAAATAAACTCAACATGGATGAAGGCCCTAAATGTGAAACAGGAATCCATCAAGTTCCTAGAGGAGAACACAGGTAGCAACTTCCTTGACCTTGGCCATAGCAACTTCTTACTGAAAATGTCACCAGAGGCAAGGAAAACAAAAGCAAAAGTGAACTATTGGGATTTCATCAAGATAAAAAGCTTCTGCACAGTGAAGGAAAGAATCAACAAAACTAAAAGGCAGCCTATGGAATGGGAGAAGATATTTGCAAATGACATAGCTGATAAAGGGTTAGTGATCCAAAATTTACAAAGAGCTTATCTAACTCAACACCCCAAAAAACAAATAATCCAGTTAAGAAATGGGCAGAAGACAGGAATAGACATTTTTCCAAAGAAGACATCCAGATGGCCAACAGACACATGTAAAGATGCTCAACATCACTCATCATCAGGAAAATGCAAATCAAAGCCTTAATGAGACACCACTTCACACCTGTCAGAATGGCTAAAATTGACAACACAGTAAACAACAGGTGTTGGTGAGGATGCAGAGAAAGGGGAACCCTCAGGCACTATTGGTGGGAATGCAAACTGGGACAGCCACTTCGGAAAACAGTATGGAGCTTCCTCAGAAAGTTACAAATAGAACTACCCTATAATCTGGCAATTGCACTACTAGTTATTTACCCAAAGGATACAAAAATACAGATTTGAAGGGGTACATGCACCCTGATGTTTATAGCAGCATTATCAACAATAGCCAAATTATGGAAAGAGCTCAAGTGTCCATCAGCTGATGAATAAAGAAGATAAAGAATATATGTATACATATCTTCTCTATATATCTTCCATTATAGATATATAGAAGCATAGATAGATATCTATATCTATAATGGATTATTACTCAGCCATAAAAAGGGATGCAATCTTTCCATTTGCAATGATGTGGATGGAGTAGAGAGTATATGCTAAGTGAAATAAGTCAGAGAAAGATAAATACCATTTGATTTCACTCATGTGGAATTTAAGAAACAAAACAGATGAACATAGGGGAAAAAAAGAAAAAAGAGGGGCAATCCAGAAAAGACTCTTAACTATAGAGAACAAACTGAGGTTTCTTGGAGGGGTGATGGGTGGGGGGATGGGTTAAATGGGTGATGGGTATTAAGGAGGGCATGTGTTGTGATGAGCACTGGGTGTTGTGATGAATCACTAAATTCTATACCTGAAACTAAAAAAAATAATAATAATAAAAATTTTAAAAAGTGAGTCTCTTGTAATCGACACACATTTGGATCATAGTTTTTTAAATTCATCCTGCCAATCTCTGCCTTTTGTTGGAGAGTTTAATTCATTTACATTTAAAGTGACTATAGATAAAAGACTTACTTTTTCATTTGCTATTTGTTTTCTGTATATCTTATACCTTTTTTGTTCTTCTGTTTTCTTCATTACTGCCTTCTTTGGTGGTCATTAATTTTTTCATAGTGCACCATTGTGTGTATAATTTTTAGATATATTCCTAGTGGTTACCATGGAGATTACAATTAACATCCTAAATGGCAATCTAGTTTGAATTGATTTCAACTTAACTTTAATAGCATACAAAATTCTGCTCCTATACAGCTCCATTTCCTTCTTAGATTTTTTTCCCCTCAAAAATTACATCCTTATATACTGTGCACCCATGACATAGACTCAGTGATTGTTTTCTGCATTTGTCTTTTAGTCATGTAAGATATAAAAGTAGAGTTAGAAACCAAAAATACAGCAATGCTGACTTTTATATTTACCTACATACTTCTATTAGAGAGCTATATTTCTCATATGGCTTTGAGTTACTGCTTAGTGTCTGTGCATTTCAACCCAAAGAACACCTTTAAGTATTTCTTGTGTGGCAGTTTTACTGGCAACAAATTCCTTTAGTTTTTGTCTATTCAGAAATGTCCTAATTTCTCCTTCATCTTTGAAGGGTAATTTTGCCATAAACACAATTCTCAGCTGCCAGGGTTTTTTTTTGTTTGTTTGTTTGTTTTTGTTTTTTTCTTTCAGAACATTAAAAAATGTCATGTCACTTGCTTCTAGCCTCCATGTGTCTGATGTGAAATCTGCTTTAATATTATCGAGGATTCTTTTTATATACTTAGTCAACTTATCTGTTGCTACTTTCAAGGTACTCTTTATCTTTGTTGACAATTCGATTATGTGTCTCAGTGTGGCTCTCTTTGTTTATGCTTCTTGAAATTTATTGAGCTTCTTGAGTGTTTAAATCCATGTCTTTTATCAAATTTAGGGAGTGTGATACCATTATTTCTTCAAATATTCTTTGTGTACTTTTTTCTTTGGCCTTTCCTTCTGGAACCCCCACTGTACATATGTTAGTGTGGTAGTGTCCTACACATCTCTCAGGCTCTGTTGGGTTTTCTTTGTTCTTTTTGTTGTTGTTGTTGTTGTTCCTCAAACTGGGTATTTTCACTTGATCTATCTTCAAGTTTGCCATTTTTTTTTCTTCTTCCTGGTCAGATCTATTGAAACCTTCTAGTAGGTTTTTCATTCAGTTATGGTATTCTTAGCTTCGGAATCCAGTTTGGCTCTTTTTCTATCATTTCTATTTCTGTGTTAATATTCTCTTTCTCCATATTGTTTTCCAGTTTTCTTTGCCATTTGTTCATGGTTTCCTTTAGTTCTTTGAGAATATTAAGGACAATTTATTTAAAGTTTTTTTCTAATAAGTTCAATTCTTCCCTAGGTACATTCATATCTTCTGTGAATAGGTCATTTTTTGGGGGGGGGTTTCTTTTTATACTTCATAATTTTTTTTGAAAACTGAACATTTTGAATATTAAAATGTGGCAACTCCAAAAGATCAGATTGTTTACTCCTTCAGTGTTTGTTATTGTTGTTTTCTGTAAACTTCAGCTATTTGTTTGCCTAGTTACTTTTCTAAAGTATTCTGTAAAGTCTTCAGTCTTTGTTATAAGTGATCTCCAAAGTCTCTCTTTCTTTAGCTTATATTCAGGTAGTGTTTTAACAGATTTCCTTGAATCCCAGAAACTGAATGAGAGAAAGACACAGAGAGAGACACCTTTCCTAGTCTTTGCACATTGGCTCAGTTCTAGGACACTCCTTCATCTCATTTCAATTCCTAATTGCTCCGGCTGGAACTTCTAGTATGATGTTGAATAGCATTGACAAAAGAAGTCTTTTAATTTTGATTCTAATCTTAAGGGGAGAGATTTTAGCCTTTTACTATTGAATATGGTGTTATTTGTGGGTTTTTTTTTTTAAGATTTTATTTCATTATTTGACACTGAGAGAGCACAAGTAGGCAGAGTGGCAAGTAGAGGGAGAGGGAGAAGCATGCTCTCCACTGAGCAAGGACCTGGATGCGGGCTCCATCCCAGGACCCTAGGATCATCATCTGAGCTGAAGGCAGACACTTAACCAACTGTGCCACCCAGGCACCCCTTATTTGTGGGTTTTCATATATGGCCTTCCCTTTTTTTTCTTTTGTTTTTGTTTTTGTTTTTGTCAAGTCTGTACAGAACCACTGATCTGGTTACAAAAGAGAATCCTTGAATATTGGAAGTTTATAGTCCAAATCTTCCATTGTATAGAAAGAGAAGGTGAGGCTACATGTCTTATCCAAACTATGCAGAGCTTGGACCAATAATAATAACAATAACTATGTTTTTTTACTTACTGAATGCCAGTTACTATAGCAAATAACACTATCACATTTATTCTTCATATTAATACTATGAGGTAGGTACTACTATTTCCATTTTATAAATGAGGATGCTGAAGCTTGGAAAGTTTAAGAAAATTGTTCTAGGTTACACAGCTTGTAAAATGATGAGCTGGTGACCGTGGAAGATCTGGTTATGTCAGAAAGTAAGGAAACTTTCAAAGATTTATAAAAGCTTGTCAAAAGAAGTAAACCATCTTGAAAGGGTTCTGCTGGCCAAATATGTAACGATGTGGGCATCAAAAAATATTTAATGTAACTGGTTGAAGTACTGAGAATTCAGAATGATATTCCATTGTAAATTCACGATGCTATTAGAATAAGGGTAAAAAACCAAACTCATTTGTTACTAGTGGTGGTAGCTATAGCATTAACTTTGAAAATTGGTAATTACTTTCTTACTTTGAAAATAGGTTATTAAAGGAAAGTAAGCATTTATCCTACTTTTTCATTAGGATCTGTTATCAGGATAATCAGATTAACCTTGTTGATGAGGGTGAGTTTGATTTATAGGAACATGCTGGATAATAAATGTTGAAGGAATAATAGAATTAGAAAATCAACTTACAACCCCTAATGAAATAGTTGATACATGCAAGGATCAACAAAAGGTGTTAAAAGCATCAGGTGAAAGACTCGATGGGAACTGGTGTTTTACATTTTCACAAAATTTCACCTAACAGGTTACTTGCTAAGCACAGGAAAATTTAATTTTGTAATTCTGGTATCAAGTTATCATTATCTTAACCCAGGGATCACTCTTAGCATTGCAAATATTGGGAGAACTAGATTCATGTGCCTTCTAGTATGATGAAAAGTGAAGTATACAGCACCACCTATCAAGTATTTTTGCCAAAAAATATTTAACTTCTGGTTAAAAGAAAAGAGGAAGGATAGAAAAAACAACTCATGCAGTTGTATGAGGAAGTAAACAGACAAATTCAGAAGGTGTGACTTCAATAAGTGAATGGTAAGATAGTTCAAGATTGAAGAGACATACAATAAGATTATAAATGAATAAACCAGCTATAAAGATATTTGGGGGACAGTTGAAAAATCTTGGCTAACTTCTAGATATTAGATAATATGAAGGAATATAGTTAGAGATGATAAGGTTATTGTCATTCAGGGAAATGACCTTACTTTTTAGAGATGCCTACTGAAATACTTAGGGTGAAATATAATGATGTCTGTATTCGCTGTACAACATCTCAACAATAAGACCAGTATGGAAAACATGGCAAATATTAATGGTAGTTGACTGGTATGTGTATATAAACTATTTGATTTGTTCTAGTTTTTTTTTTTTATGTTGAAAACTTTATCATGGAAATTGGTAGGAAGCATTACATGTTAAAAAGGTATCCCTGTTTTCCCTTAAGACACACCAGCATGAAGAAAAAATGTCAAGGACAGTCCCAGGTTAGGCAGTCAAGTCAACAAGGAACGGCTAGCAGCACCACTCCAAAGTGACCAACAAGAATAAAAGCTAGACCAATAGCCCTGCACCTAAGATGGAAGGCCACCAAAAGTGCTAGATCATACGTAAATTCTTAGAAGAGGAACTAGAGAAAAAGTGGCATAAAATGATGGAGGACGTCCTGTGGAGAGGGGAAGACACCAAGCACCTGCAGTGATGTGGATAAAGAAATGGAGTGGAGGCTCCAGGTAGCAACTTTTACTTGCTCCATGAAGCCAAGGGGCACATTCACATTCTTCTTAGATCATAGAGAGGTGGGACATCTACTTCCTCAAGGGATTCTCAGAGGAAGTCCCAGAGACCCCAGAAAATTTCTCAGAAACCCCAGAGAAATTGATGAACTCAACCAATCTCTTCCTGATATTCCTGCATTTCCAAGGGCAGCTGTTGAATCGTAAAGCTTCCCTTTGTAAGAGTCAGATCATGTTCAAAGATTGGAAAATTCAGTATTGTGGAAATGTCAGTCCCTCCCAAGAGAGCCCAGAAACAGGCTCACACTGTCACTTGACATTAAAAAAAACAACAATGTGGGGGGCGGGGAATCCTGAGGTACTAATAATGTACTCTTTCTTGATCTAGATGCTGGTTATGTGAGTGTGTCGAGTTTATGAAAATTTAATAAGCTGTATATTGTAAGTACACTCATGTTTGCATGTTATACTTCAATTAAAAGTTTATTTTCAGTCCCTTTATAAGAGTTCAAATGATGTTTTCCAAGATTAAACTGCTGTTATTCCTAGCAATTCTCCTTAATTCCATACATTTCTAATACTCTCCATTAGTTCTTTGGTTGCTTTCACAGAGTACTAAGTTGATTGACAGGGACTATTTAATGGGTGGGAAGAGAGAGAGTTATCCTTGGTCTTTGAGTAGTTGCTCTTCAGTCTCTTCTTAATTGTTGCATCTCACAAGTATGTCCTGACCCACTTCCTTCCCCTAGTCCATTTGGAACCTTCCAGAAATAACCCTTTGATTTAGAGCCATTCACAGACAACTTCTGCTTCCTGTTTTAAAATATCTTAAAATTTACTTTAATTGAATGGGGTGCCAAGATGACAGAGTAAGAGAACCCTAAGTTCACCTCGTCCCATGGATACAACTAGATAACACATCAGTGTAAATAACCCAGAAAATGACCTGAGAACTGACAGAACAAACACTACAACAAAAGGTAGAGAAGAGGCTAGAGGCCATATCAAAGAGGGCAGGCAGGACAAAGATGTGGTGGGCAGCTAAATGGACTGTGGCTGTCCAGGGGGAAGGAAGCTGCAGGCATAGAGAAAGGAGAGAAATGGATTATCACACCAGGTAGCCTATGCAGGGAAGATAAATCCCCAAAACATTTGGCTTTGAAAACCCAAGGGACCAAATTTTGTGACTTCTTACAGTGAGACCTAAAGCCTGGAATTTTAAAAATCAGAGAGCTCAGTTCCAGGAGAGCCTGGAGGGCAATAGGAAGCTGAGTCCCCACCCTTAAAGAGATAGCATGACAAACAACCTGTGAGTTACAGCAGAGAAACAGCAGTTTGAAAAATGCCTGGAACTCACAGGAGTGAGAGAGTTATTTATGCATCTCAGAGCATGTCCAGAGGGGCAGTATTGGAGGTACTTCTCCAGGAACAAAGGAGGTGGCAGGTGCCATCTCCCTCCCCCACACTTCAACAGGAACACACAGCCACCTGTAGGACTGCAGGAACCAGCTCAATGCTGACATTCACTAACTAAGTTGCTTACATCAAGCCCCACCCTCTATGCTTCAGTGGATCCACCCTTCCCAATTACTTTACCTCAGTTCAGGCAATGTGGGTTCCCTTTCTCAGAAGACTAATGCAAATCTTCCTAACACCGTGTCTCCCCACCAGCACTTTTTGTGGGGCCTTGGGCACAGTGTTGGCAGTGGTGGTGGCTGTAGGCCCTGTGCAAGCCCAAGGCACACCTTGTTAAAACTGAGAACCCTGCCTAGGCAGCGCCAGTCCCAGCAGTGGCAGCAGGCCTCATTTTGCAAGCTCACTGGTGTGTACCTTGTTAAACCTATCTGGACAAACACTGTCACAACAGGCAAAGAGAGCCTCTGCAGACAACTGGACTGAAAGAAAAATGGGCAGGACACAACAGCAGTATACATAGGAGATACCCCTAAAGCACAAGGTTCTGATAAACAGGGGACACCATACTGCAGGGCATTACAGGACCTCTTCCTCATAAGGCCATTACTTTGAAGAACAGGAGACATAGCTGACTTTCCTAACACACAGAAAAAGATACAGAGAGTTAGACAAAATGAGGAGATAGAGGGATATGTCCCAAATAAAAGAACAGAACAAAACTACAATAAGAGACTTAAGCAAAACAGATATAAGTAATATACCTGGTAGGGAATTTAAAGTAATGATTAGAAAGATACTCACTGGACTTGAGAAAAGAGTGAAGGGCATCAGTGAGACCCTTAATGAAGAGATAGAAAGTGTAAAGAACCGATCAGAAATGAAGAACACAATAAATGAAATTAAAAATACACTAGATGGAATAAATAGCAGACTAGAAGAAGCAGAGGAGCAAATTAGTGACCTGGAGGGCTGGTAATGGATAGTTATCAAGCTGCACAGGTGAGGGAAAAAAATTATGCAAAATGAAAACAGACTAAAGGAACTCAGTGACTCCATCAAGCTTAATAATATTTGCATTATAGGAATCCCAAAAGAAGAAGAGAGAAAAGGGGGCAGAAAATTTATTTGAAGAAATAATAGCTGAAACCTTCCCCAATCTGGGGAAGGAGACAGAAATCCAGATCTAGGAGGCACAGAGATCCCACAAGAAAATCAACCCAAGGAGGTCCACACCAAGACACATAGTAATTAAAATGACCAAAAGTAATCATAGAGAATCTTAAAAGAAGCAAGAGTGGGGGAAAAAAAGTTATGTAGAAAGGAAATCCCATAAGTCCATCAGTGAATTTTTCAGGAGAACCATTGTGGGCCAGAAGGGAGTGGCATGATATATTCAAAGTGCTGAAAGGAAAAATATTGGCCTCCAAGAATACTCCGTAAGGTATCATTCAAAATAGAAGGAGAGAGATGTGTTCCCCAGAAAAAAAAAAAAAAAAAAAAAGCCAAAAGAGTTTATGACTACTAAACCAGCCCTACAAGAAATGTTAAAGGGGACTCTCTGAGTGGAAAGGAAAGAGCATAAGCAAGAGTTTAAAAAGTAGGAAGTGCAAAAGCAGTGAAAACAAGCATATCTGTAAAAATCAGTGAAGGGGCTCACAAAATAAAAAGATGTAAAGTATGGCATCATATACCATATACAAAAATGTTGGAGGAGAGGAGTAAAGAATGGGCTCAAACTTAAGCAACCACCAACTTAATGTAGACTGCTATATGCAGAAGATGTTATATACAAACTTAGTGGTTTGTATAGAACAAAAACCAGTAATAGATATGCAAAAGAGAAAGGAATCTGAGTACAGCACTGAAGAAAGGCAACAAACCATGAAAGAGTGCAAGAGAAGAAAAGAATCAGAGAACTACAAAAACAACCACAAAATAAGTAATGAAATGGCAATAAATAAATACTTATAAATAACTACTTTGAATGTAAATGGACTAAACATTCCAATCAAAAGACATAGAGTGACCAAATGGAGAAAAAAAACAAGACCCATTTATATGCTGCATTTAAGACCTAAGGACACATGCAGACTGAAAGTGAGGGAATGGAGAAACACTTATCATGCAAATGGATGTCAAAAGAAAGCAGGGTAGCAATACTCATATTGGACAAAATAGACTTTTGCCTATTGTCTATTGAAGACTATAATGAGATAAAAAAGACACCATATAATCATAAAGGGGACAATCCAACAAGAAGATATAACAATTGTAAATATTTATGCACCCAACATGGGAGTACCCAGATACATAAAACAGTTAATAACAAGCATAAAGGAACGAATTGACAGTAATACAATAATAGTAGGGGACTTTAACACCCCAGTTACATCAATGGACAGATCAGCCAAACAGAAAATCAACAAGGAAACAATGGCTTTGAATGACACACTAGACCAGATGGATTTAACAAATATATTTAGAACATTCCATCCCAAAACAGTAGAATACACATTCTTTGCAAGCACACATGGAACATTCTCCACAATAGATCATGAATCTTTTCTGATCACACCACTATGAAACTAGAAATCAACCACAAGAAAAGATCTTGAAAGACCACAAATAAATGAAGTTTAAATAACATGCTACTAAATAATGAGTAGGTCAACTGAGAAATAAAAAAAGAAATCAAAAATTACATGGAGAAAAATGAAAATGAAATCACAGTGGTACAAAATTTCTGGGATGGAGCAAAAATGGTTCGAAGATGGAAGTTTATAGCAAAATAGGCCCACCTCAAGAACTAAGAAAAATCTCCAAAACAAACCTAACCCTACACCTGAAAGAGCTAGAAAAGAACAAAACCCAAAACCAGTAGAAAGAAGGAAATAAAGATTAGAACAGAAATAAATGAAACAGCAACTAAAAAAACAATAGAACAGAACAATGAAACCAAGAGCTGGTTCTTTAAAAGATCAACAAAAGTTCATCAAAATTCATTCATTCATTTCTCTTATTCATCAAATAAGAGAGAGAGAGAGAGAACTCAAATAAACAAAATCACAAATGGAAGAGGAGAAGTAACAACCGAAACCACAAGAATACAAAGGATTGCAAGAGAATATTGTGAAAAATTCCATGCCAACAGATTGGATAACCAATAAGAAATGGATAAATTCTTAGGAACATAACCTACCCAGACTGAAGCATGAAGAAACAGAAAATTTGAACAGGCCAATTACCAGAAATGAAATTGAATCAATAATAAATTTTTTTAAAAATCCCAACAATGGAAGTCCAAGATCAGATGGCTTCACAGGTGAGTTCTGCCAAACATTTAAAGAAGAGTTAATGCCTATTTTTTCTCAAACTATTCCAAAAAAATAGAAGAAGAAGAAGAAAGAAAACTTCCAAATTCATTGTATGAGGCCAGCATTACCCTGAGACCAAAACCAGATAAAGACACCACAAAAAGCAAGACAAAACAAAAAAACCACATGAGTGCCTGGTTGGCTCAGTCAGTAGAGCATGTGACTCAATTTGGGGTTATAAGTTCAAGCCCCACATTGGGTATAAAAATTACTTAAAAATAAAATCTAAAAAGAGAGAGAGAGAGATAACTAGAGGCCAATATCTCTGATAAGCATGTTACCAAAATCCTCAACAATATATTGTTAGGCCAAATCCAACGATATGTTAAAAAAAATCATGCACCACAATCAAGTGGGATTTATTCCTGGGATGCAAGGTGGTTCAGTATTTGCAAATCAATCAATGTGCTACATCACATCAGTAAGAGAAAGAATAAAAACCATATGATCATTTCAATAGACTCAGAAAAACCATTTGAAAAGTCAACATCCATTCATGATAAAAACCCTAACAAGGTAGGTTTAGAGGAAACATAACTCAACATGAGACTTTATATGAAAAACCCACAGCTAACATCATACTCAATGGGAAAGCTAAGGGCTTTTCCCCTAAGATCAGGAATAGGACAGGGATGTCCACTCTCGCCACTTTTATTCAGCACAGTACTGGAAGTCCTAGCCATAGCAATCAGACAACAAAAAGAAATAAAAGGCATCCAGATTGGTAAGAAAGAAGTAAAACTTCCACTATTTGCAGATGACATAAACTACATACAGAAAACCCTGAAGACTCCACCAAAAAACTGCTAGAACTGGTAAATGAATTCAGCATTTGATAAATGGCTTAATATGTTACCTAATTGAAAACTTGCCAAAAATACAGGATAAAACAGCTCTTCTTTTTTTTTTTTTCCCTTCCATCCCTATACCTGGGATGGTATGAAGAGGCCTGCTTTTACTTGCAAGATCCTTGATGTCTTTTTGTATATGATCTCTGCTATCTTTTGTCTCTGATGTGGTTATTCCAAGGGAGAGGTACAGTGATTTTCTGAGTCAGGACTTAATTGACAAGATGTTCCTTGGTTTAAAAAAAAAAAAAAAAAAAAAGAAAGAAAGAAAGAAAAAGAAAATTCTGCCTTTAAAAAACAAAAGTAAGTACATTTTAAAAAATGTAAAAGAAACATTCCCACTCTCAAACACTAACCGCTCTTAAGTTTGCTCTGACTATAGTGTTTGCTGAATTATTTATGAGCATACATATGAATGTGTATTCAGATTGTTTTTTTGAATTTATTTTACAAAATAAAACTATACTATGCATGGTGCTCTGCAGCTTGCTTTCTTTTCCCCGGTATATCTAAGACTTATTTCCAAGTCAATTGCATATAGATCAATTTCCTTCTTTTGGATGGCTGCATAGTATTCTTCAGTAAGGCTCTACAATAAAGTATTTATTTATTTATTATTTGAGCGCATGCATGCAAGCAGAGGGGGCTGGGAGAGTAAAGGGGCCAGGAGAGGAAGGAGGAAAGAATTTCAAGGAGACAGCAGAACCCAAAGTGGGGCTGGATCTCACAACCCTGAGATCATGACCTGAATGGAGACGAAGAGTGGGACACTTAACCAACTGAGCCACCCAGGCGCCCTTGGATCTACCATAAAGATTTTAACATGATTGTTAAACATCTAGGTGGTCAACTTTTCACCATCACAAATATTATAACTATTCAGCAATAAGATTTCCTTGTTTATATATCTTTGTAAATCTGTGCCAATATTTCTGTGAACAAAATTCTTAGAAATAGCCCTGCTCCATCAGACACATCCACTCCACACAATACATTGTATTTAAAATTATGTATTTGGGGGGGCACCTGGGTCACACAGTTAAGCTTCTGACTCTTGGTTTGGGCTGGGGTCCTGATCGCAGGGTCATGAGATCGAGCCCCAAGTAGGGCTCCGTTCTTAGTGTGGAGTCTGCTTGGGATTCCCTTTCCTTCTCCCTCTGCTCCTCCCCCCATCACAGCTCTCTCTCTCTCTCCCCCTCTCTCTCAAATAAATAAATAAATAAATCTTAAAAAAAATAAGAAGAAACATAAAATTTTGTATTTAGAGTCAAATGCCCTCTAAAAATTTTGTCCCACTTTACCTTTCCATAATCGCAGATGAGCATGTTCAAACCGCACCCTTGCTCGTGGTGCCAGTTTCTTATTTGGCTCTCTACTTGGCAAAGCTGATCCATTTCCAATCATTCATAAACTACAACTGGCTTTGTTTTGACTGACCTTGCAATTTAAATCTTACTGGTGCTGCGAAAGGCCAAGTTTTAAGTAGTTGGTTAATGAAGTTTCTGTAACCCATTTATTCTTTTAACGTGGGTGATTATCTTTCACGTCTAGAAGTCTTTTATTGTTTTTTAAATAACAACAGGCAAAGATGTTGATCAAACGTGATCACAAGTGACTCTATTTCAAGGCCTGAGTCGTGCCATAAATCATTAGTTATGGATTCCCCAGATCATGCCATTGGTTGGAGGGCAACACATGATGCATGAAAAACACCATCATTCTCTTTTACTACTATCTGTTTCAGCACAAAGCCTCCACAGTACAATAGCTTGGTTGTCAGTAACATTGTGTATTGATTTTTTTTTTTTTTAGTTATTTAACTCACACAGGGCATAGTTATAGCAGGACCATATACTCTCCAAACCTTTTGTTTAATTATATATTCCAAATGTATCCTTCGGTATCCTTCAACTATCTTAGATACTTCAAATTTCAGCCTTGGACCCCATATCTAGGGTTTTCTAAATTTCTAACACATAGGTATGGCACCAACCTCCAGGTGATTTTCAAAAAGCAAAATTTTTGCCAGGTCCAAGAAAAATTATAAAATTTCAATATTCATCTTGTTTTTAGTTTGTAAAACACTCTACTATGATTTATATAAAGGATATTACATAATTACATTTGGTGTTACCATCAAATAAATGCTCAATTTGAGTTAAAGTGAGGTTAGTTTGGGGAGGAGGCGTCATGCTTTTAGGCTGAATGCTCCTAGTTTGAGGGCCTGTTTCAGCATAAAGGGAATGGGTAGTTTCTGTTCCTCTTCAGAAAAGGTTTATAGTCTCAGCGAGTGAGAAACCAGCCATCCTGTAAGATCACAGTGTGCTATACTCTAAAGGGTTTGGGTAAGGTAGCCAATAATTCTGGTTTGCCTGGGGGGGGACTGTCCCACGTTTAGCACTGAAAGCCCTGCGTCCTAGAACACCCATAGGACTGGATTCCTGTGGGAAATCCCAGCAGGGCAAACAGGCTCAGCTGCATCTATTTTTATTTTATTTTATTTTTTCAGTGTTCCAAGATTCATTGTTTATCACCACACCCAGTGCTCCATGCAATACGTGCCCTTCTTAATACCCACCACCGGGCTCACCCATCTCCCCGCCCTCTCCCCTCCAAACCCCTCAGTTTGTTTCTCAGAGTCCACAGTCTCTCATGCTTTGTCTCCCTCTCCAATTTACCCCAATTCACTTCTCTCCATCTCCCAATATCCTCCGTGTTATTCCTTATGCTCCTCAAGTATGTGAAACCATATGATAATTGACTCTCTCTGCTTGACTTATTTCACTCAGCATAATCTCCTCCAGTCTCATCCATGTTGATACAAAAGTTGGGTATTCATCCTTTCTGATGGAGGCATAATACTCCATTGTATATATGGACCATATTTTCTTTATCCATTAAAAGTCTGTTGAAGAGCATCTTGGCTCTTTCCACAGTTTGGCGACTGTGGTCATTTCAGTTATATCTATTACTTGGTCATTTGTAGAAATGACAGAATGGTTGTAAAAATTGTGGCACATGTTAACATTTACATATAAAAAATAACGCATTTAAAACACCCCAAATACACAAGTCCTTATACTTGTGGTATTCACAAGATAACTTCAGAATTTTTAACAATACTGATTTACATATAGAAGTCCAGTGAATGGCACAAGTTAAAAATTGTAAGGTGAACATCTTCCTTTCTGTTAAAAGAAAACGTGATCTTAGATATTCTTGTTTTCTTATTTATTTCTAAATGTCAGACTTCTCAGACTTGAAAACACATTAAAATTAGTCCTTGGCAATCTCCAATTATTCTTGGTGACCTTGCTACCCATCTAGCCATAATCTTGGGACCAGATTATGGTTCTTCATTCTGGTTGGTCTATCTTTGTGACTGTAACAATAGCCTCATTTAGATGACAAATGTAAATTCTAAATATAAGGCCCTCTGTAAATGCCAGGCCTGGGCCATGACAGATTGTGGGGAGGTGAAATGCAAGAGACCGGGGAGAGTGGATTACCAAGGTCAAGGAAAGCCTATCCTTGGTGCAAGCAATAGAGAACATGAAAGAGAATTTTAAAATAATAGTAAAACTCCTTTTATTACTGCTTTTTACTATCACTACTGCTTTTGTTGATCTGCTTTTTATTATCACTACTCTCTGACAATTCCAATTTTTAAAAATGATTAAAAAAACTACCCCCTGAAAAATATTATTTTGTTGGTCTACATCCTAGAGTAGCAGTGAGTACTGTTGAATTTTAAGAATAAACATATAAGCTTTGAATGAGCACTTTTGTTTAGCACTTATACTTTGGTAAGCATTGTGCTCTATATGAAGGCTAATTTGGAGAACTCCCAATTATACCATTGGCCCCTGATACACTTAGCTATGTACTTTCGTTTTGAGATTAAATTCAGGATTGTTCAGAATTGTTCCAGCTCTCTTTGGCGTAGTATGTGATATGACATATCCTGCCCTTAGATAGTAGATTTGATCTAAGCAATGATGGCACATAGTATCAAGATAAGAAAGCAGAGCCTGAGTCACTTCAGTTCTGTCATTCTTTGTGACCTCCTGGAGATTTTCCTTGTATTTAAAACTGAAAACGGTGAAACAGTGTGCCAGTCCTAAGATACACTTTTTTTTGTAAGTACAAATTTTAGTTCATACCTGAAATATCACTAAAATTTGTATCAGTTATTTTTAAATAGCTGCAAAACTAAAAACAAATGGAGAAAATTATTACTGATTAAGAAAATGATTTTGGGGGCACCTGGGTGGCTCAGTGGGTTAAGCCTCTGCCTTCGGCTCGGGTCGTGATCTCAAGGTCCTGGGATCGAGCCCCGTGTCGGGCTCTCTGCTCGGTGGGGAGCCTGCTTCCCCCTCTCTCTCTGCCTGCCTCTGTGTACTTGTGATCTCTCTCTCTCTGTCAAATAGATAAATAAAATCTTAAAAAAAAAAAAAAGGAAATGATTTTGTCATATAGAGGATAAGGGGCTATTGAATATGTTAGTATTTGCATGTATCTGCTTTAACATTAACTTTTTTTTCTCTCTGTTTATAAGTCAAGTGACTTGCCCAAGGTCACACGGTTCAAAACTGACTCACAGAAGCTGAAACTCTATTCTCAGTCCTTTCCACAACTGCACAATTATCTTTCACCATCTGTTCTTGACCATTTTTCAAGTGTAATTCAAAGCCCTAAATATTTGGGTCTAAAAGTTCAGCTGCAAAAGAATCTCTTGTTTAAAAAGGACACTTTTGTCCTTCATATGCAAAAAATCTATTTTGCACAGAAGTAGCTGTGGTTCTCCTAAATGTTTTCTTTTTTCCCCCAAATACAAATTAAAGTGTTAAGAGACCTTCCAGACAGCTCCTCCATAAACTGTGGGCTCCCTGTGAAATGCTCTTCAGTGAGTACGTAGGAGAGCTTATGGAGGCTAGGCCAGAAGCAGGAATATTCAGAGGATAGTGGTCCACCACTATAGGTTCATGTGCAAGGTGTGACCCACATAAGCAGTAACCCCAAGAGCTGACTGCCATGGCTGGGGAGAGACCTAGAGCATAGCAGACATTTGAAGACTTTGTACTGACATTGAGTATCTGCAAGGCCAACCCCACCTTGGTCCATTATTTAGACAGACCCTAGGCATTGCTGTGGAATGATCCATCATGCTTCAAAGAGCAGGAATCTGTGGAGATGTTTTACATGTCCAGTGAAAGCACAGGTTTTTCCAGATCTTTCTATTGCCTCCCAGGGTAGCTGTAGCCTTTGGCAATGAATTATACCAATATCACGAAGCACATGTTATACTCTCTGCTTTCAAGGACACACATTTGGGGCATCTGGCTGGCTCAGTCAGCGGAGTGTGCAACTCTTGATCTCCTGCCCTGAGTTGAAGCCCCACACTGGGTGTGGAGCCTACTAAATAATCAATCAATTAATTAATTAACTAACATGGATTTATGGATCTTTTTCTTCCCCATGGGGAGAAACATAAAATATAATGTCAATACAAACACTTTACATTTATTTATATTTATTACAAATCATGGTAGACTAAAGATCAGGTTTAAATTTAGCTTTATGTAACACATTCTGGTCTAGCTAGCAGTGGACCCTCAACAAACAGTTTCTGAATGTTTTCTGCTCTTACCTTGGAAAATGGTGTTCAATTTCGCTTGAACAATTTGGCTTATTTATTTACTAATTCGTAGAAGAATGAACTCATGGCAGATGTGCATAAAGGCAATAATTTAATAATAGAGTAATAATTCAATTAATAACACAACTCTGCCATCTTCGTAGGTGAGTTTTCTACTCAATTCTAGCACCTGTTGCCTCAGGGCTACTTGCTCAGTGCTCAGTTCTGATGTGCAGGAATGACTGTAAGACTCGTATAAACTTGGCAGGTGTCCCCACTGTTGGAAAGTTCACATTATAACACTGTGCTTTTGTGAGAGACCTAACTAAAAGAAATCCGGGGAAGATTTTTGCTTTTGTGAATAAGGCAAAGAATGAAAATGGCGCATTCAATGTTTTGTGGTGAGCTGTCATAGAGGCTTGAGTATTTCTGTTTTATCTCAGTTTATTTTGTGCCTCTGTTAATAAGATGTGTCCTAAGGTATCAGAGAAGCCTAAGAGAGGTTATTTTTTGGGGTGTGGGGACACTCAAAAAATTTTCTGTATAAATTAAATTAGTGGCAATTGCTTCTTCACTTCATTCCATTTCAGCTTATCAGAGGTATTCTAGGAATTCTCTGTCTACTTTTGGATAATGGGGACAACCTGTGTTCCTTCTTTGGCATCATTTAATATAGCTAAACCTAGTGATGTACCTAGAAGCAGGCAATGTTTTTGTTTGGGTTTTAAATATATTAAAAGACATATTCCAGCAGCACACCAGAATCCAGCCTTGCTGGGTTCTCATGATTTCATGGATTCTCTGTGAAATGTCTGGCCAACCCACTCTGGTGCTGTCCTCTGGTGGGTGCTCGTCTTCTCCCCTTCCTCCCATGACAAAGTTTACCTTGTCTTCATTTCTCCATGGTTCATTAGTTTAACAGACATGTGAGTGTTATTTATTTTCTCTGTGAATTGATTTTTTAAGATATTTTTGAACTTCTCTTTAGGAGTACATTTGAAAACTACAATCAGGATTTCACTTGTAGTGATCAAAGAAATTTGCTTTCCTAGTTTTAGAATAGTGCATGTAAACATAAATCAAAATGTATTACTATTAGTGAAAATTAAATGATTATAGCTTGCAAAATATAAAATAAGAAAAATATTCACTAATATAAGATGCAAATGAGTCGATCCCTTGTTTGTTAATCAGGAACATAAGGGAAGAAAAAGATAGCATCCACTTTTACCTCAAAGAAAACAATAAAATTAAGTAAAAATATATCAAGACCAAAGCAATTCAGGTTTTGGCAGAATTGCTTTCTAGATCGACTATAAAGAAGGAACATCGGGTCTTGATAACATTATAACTTTACATACTAATAGTTACGTGAATATAAGAATTATTCAATATAGTGTTCAAACCACAGGGTTGTTTTGGGGAAAAATAATTTAGATCCTATTTTTATACTTTGTGCCAAAAGATGTCTAGGTAGATTGAAGAGTTAAATAAATATATAAACATCAAGTCATAAATAGAAAAAAGTAAAGTTGCATATCTATCGCTTCCATTTATCAGGAGAATATCTCTCTAAATGGGGAATAATTTCCTAAGTTTAAGAGCAATGTTAGAAAATCAGAGGAAAGTGGAAGCAGGTTTAGCAACATTAAAATTACACGAGACTATAAACATAATTAAAAGACTAACTAGAAGCTGGAAAAAATTGCAACAAATTTGATAAAGGGTAAATATCTTTACCAAATAAAGATTCTACCCCTTATGTAGAAGCAAGAACACTAGAAAGGAGCAAACAGAACAATGAGCAAAAAGTATGAATACACAATTCTAAAAAAGGAAAAAAATAGTTAATCAATAAGCAAAAAATACACTTACTCTCAATGGATTCAAATTAATGCAATAACAAATACTATCCTGCCTAGTTCAAAAGTATACATAATTTAAAATAGATTATTTTAAGCAATTCTGGTCAAAGTGAAGTAAGGTGAATTCTTGCTCACTATGGTGAGTGTGTAAATATTTAGCTTTCTGGAACTAGTTCAATCATGTATACTGATTATCTGAAAAGGGAAGATATTCTTTGGCATAAGGATAACTTCAGGCTAATTATATTCTTTTTTAAAAGATTTTATTTATTTATTTGACGGAGAGAGAGAAAGAGAGAGAGAACACAAGCAGGGGGAGTGGGAGAGGGAGAAGCAGGCTTCCACCTGAGCAGGGAGCCCGATGTGGGGGTGGAACCCAGGACCCCTGGGATCATGACCTGAGCTGAAGGCAGCTGATTAACAACTGAGCCACCCCAGGGCCCCTAGGCTAATTGTTTTCTTGCTGTTGTTTAACGTGTTGCTGGATCCACTGGTTGGTTAGATTCAGGTTCTTTTTTTTTTTTTATTAGACGAGGGTGCTGCATATATGGTGATGTGTGCTTCACTTGGCACTCATGGGTGCACTTCCTAACTGCTCAACCCATCTTTAGTAATGATAAGTAACACTGAGGAAGCCACTCAGCCGATGTAACTCTATTTCTTTTTTATATATGTAAAATTATCGAACTCAGATAAAAATTATCCTAGAAAATATAAGCATAAGCTCCATTTATAAAGTAAGAAGGGGACGTAAAGTAAACATATTAAAAAAGTGTTTTTACTGTTAGGCAAGTAGTTGGTTATATATATTTTCTGAATACTGCAGCTTACAAAGTAGTTGATTCAAATTTGATACTATTAGAATGCCATCCACAGAAGCCTTCTTCCAACTTTCTATACCACATTGAACAACCATCAGAATGAGTGAACTCAGGTTGCTTCTAAAAACAGAACTTTAATACATTGGACTTTTTTTTTTTTTAAGATTTTATTTATTTATTTATTTGACAGAGAGAGACAGCAAGAGAGGGAACACCAGTGGAGGGAGTGGGAGAGAAGCAGGCCTTCCGCTGAGCAGGGAACCCAATGCAGGGCTCGATCCCAGAACCCTGGGATCATGACCTGAGCCGAAGACAGATACCTAGCGACTGGACCACCCAGGCGCCCCTGATACATTGGACTTTGATCTGATTATTAGTTCAGGAATTTTCCAGCACCAAATTCTACCACTCAGTCTAAGGAGGAACTCCACCCATGTGTTTAGTTTACTCTCAGTAATGGGAGTAAATTTTTCGGCCCCTAGATCACCCTCTCCAATCTTTGTACCACATGAAATAAGCTGTTGACCTATGGTTAGGAGAGCTGAATGGGACACATCCACACATAAGTTGGTAGGGTTTTGATGGATCCTTTTCTTGGACCCATATCACACTATATGTTGCCTGGTCTTAGATGTAATTTTTAGGGTGTACTTGAAGATGTGTTATCATCAAAGAGAGTAGAAGTATGAGACAATAACTTTAGGACTACTGTGCTCCACAGATTCCACACACCATATTAAATTATGGCAACAAAACCCACCCTGTGGCTAGGTGACATACGATGGATGGAATTTAGAGATAGTCAAATAATTTTATGGTATAAGATGGTTGAAACATAGATAGGAATGCTTGGTTGTCTGATACAAATCTATTTTGAACTGTTGAAGTTGTGACTTCAGTCTTTAAAGTCTAGCTCCAACCCTTCCCCTACTAACACCATATATTGGAGGAGCAGAAAGTCCCATGAGCCAACTCATCAATATTTCACACAGGAGAGGAACCTGGGTGGCTCAGTTGTTTGAGTGTCTGGCTTGATTTCGGCTCAGGTCCTGATCTCAGAGTCATGAGATTGAACCCTATGTTGAGCTCCACACTCATCAGGGAGTATTCTTCCTCTTTCTCTGCCTCTCCCCTGCCCCCTCCACTCTCATTCTCTCTTTAAATAAGTAAATAAATGAAATCTTCAAAAAATATTTCACACGAGGAGTCTTAGCTTCTGTGTGGGTATACTGAAAACATCCCGAGTTTTCAAACAGTTAAGCAAAATTTTTTCTCACCTGAATAAAACTAACCTGAGTATGGTACTATTTGTTGAAAATAAGAGAAATTCTCCATTTGAAGTCATTAAAGTCTCATGACTTTTTTATAATAGACTTAACTTGTTTTCATAAATTATATTTTTTGAAGCTTAAATTGTCACACCTTAACAATGGTGATTCAGTGCAATATCAAAAATCCCATCTGAGTTTATTTATGAAGGTTGATATGCTGACTCAAAAATGCAACGGCAACATCAAACATACAAAAGTGTCCAGGAAATCTTTTTAAAGAGCACTAGGAAACATTTGGCTTCCTAGAGAGTAAAAATACCATAAAAATAACAAAATTAAAGTCATGGGGTACTTTAGAGCAGTCAGATTCAGAGATACAGAAAATAGAATGGTGGCTTTCAGAGGCTTAGTGGAGGAAGGAAGGTTGAATTATCCTTTAATGGGTATGGAGTTTCAATTTTGCAAGATGAAGAAAGTTCTGGAATGGTGGTAATGTTTGCACAATGATATGAATGTACTTAATGGCACTGAACTGTATACTTAAAATGGTAAATTTTATGTTGTCTATATTTGACACAATTTCAGAAATCATTTTATTATTTTTAAGTAAACTCTACCCCCAACAGGGGGCTTGAACCCATAACCCCAAGATCAAGAGTAGCATGCTCTACCACCTGAGTCAGCCAGGCGCCCCTACACAGTTAAAAATTTTAAAAAATATATTAACAATAAAAATTATGTGGTATTATCAAAAGGAAATTGCAAGTAATTTTCCTAAGCAGACACGTCTATTAGGCCATGTATATAGTAGCCTTCATTCTACCTCTCATGTGGAGGTAGGCTAGGCTCCACACAGCCTGATCTACCACACACACTTGGAACACCATGGAATATTCTGGATTAGAACGGCAAGGGGTTGGAGAGCTAGGCAGTGGCATGGTGTGGGCTGGATGGACTGGTCCAGCTCGTCTGTAAACACTGATGTCAGTAAGAAGAGTAAAGAAAATGCTGTCTTTTCCCCAAAGACAGGCTATTCTCCCGAAGATTGCTGTGTCCCCTGTATCCTGGCTGGCTTGTTCTGGGACTTCCTCACCCTCTGCGAGTATTGTCCCTAGCTGAGCTTCCCGAGGCATCTCCACCTCAGAAGCCTGCCACTGTTGCTGCGGAGATGAAATCCGGGATGACTGCCCTTGTGACCAGGATTGTGGCCTGGTGGATGCCTGTTGTGGATCATCTGACTGTCTGGAAATCTGTATGGAATGCTGTGGAATTTGTTTTCCTTCAAAGGTACTTATCTTCTGTTTGTTTTAAAACTAGAGTGTTTTAACATTTTTCTCTGAAGAGGGCAGGAAAGCACATGGTAAGATTCTCACGGAGGAACCCAGTATTTGCATTGTTAACGCATTATTTTAAATAATCTCTGAAGGCCTTGTCTCCCTACCCAAATCTACATGGTTTACTATATGAAATTTTAACTACTTTTAAACTTCATAGATTACGATAACTGAGGGACATTCTGACCAAAAAAAAAGGGTGGGGGTAAATGTTTGAAAGAAAGAGAGAGAGAGAGAGACAGGCAGGCTTAGGGCAGATTATCTTCACTGCAGCCTTGTATAGCTTGAGAAGTGTTCTGTTTCTCTGTACCGCTCTCAAAGTTGGCAAGCTTTTGCTTCTCCAACAATGTCCTATAAAGTACCTTATGTCAGTCAGGATCAAAGTGGGGGCACAAGATAAAGAGACTTGTTTTTGATTCTGAAGCAAGCATCCAACACAACTCAGACAACTGCACCCCCAGATCTTTACCGATGGGGTAATTCCCTGATGTTTCTTGGGAGAGAGCTCCCACCTTCAGGATGTGAGTGTCTTACCAAGTCAGCCAAGGTCCTGCTCTTTCCTGCTTTATCAGGCCCCCTTAGCACGATGACATCAGTATAGAGGACCAGGACTGCATCCTATGGGTTGGTGAGATGATCAAGGTTTCTAAGCACAAGATCGAAGAACAAAACCATGGCGCTGACAGAAGCCTGAGGCAAGATGTTGAAAGTATTCTACAGTCCCTGCCATGTGAAAGCAAACTGCTTTGGGCATCACTGGTTATTGGGATGGAGAAGGAAGCCCTCCCAAATTGCTAATGGCATATCAAGGGGCTACAAAAGAGACAACATCTGTAAAAACAGATGCAATTAAAGTCATTGTCATTCCATTCTCCAAGTTCTTCCTCAACCGTGCATCAGCCATACTGTCAGGTAAATTGTAGATGTGATAAAAGTTATTACTCCTGAATCTTTCAGGTTTTTGACGTTGGAGCTAATTGTTACAGTTCTACCAGGGATGTAGTATTACTCTTTGATTTGGTAGAAAGGGGGAGGTCTGGGTTTTCCACCATAATAGCTCTCCCTCCAGGGATTCAGGATCCAGAGTGAAGACTGCCAATTTCTAAGTGTGCCAATTTCAACTTGGAAAGTAATTACCCTTTAACTTCAAAACACCTTACCCCAGAGGTTAATTCCATGATTTAAACAGAACAGAAGTTTACCAGCTTCTTTCACTCTCTGCTTTTTCTCTACAAACATGTGAGAGCAATTCTATGGGATAATTTCTGAAAGTAAGTTTGCTGGGTCAAAGGGCAAACACTGATTTCCATCCCATAAACAAAGTATTAACTTACCACTCAGCTTGATAAAATGCTGTTAACTTGTTTTGATCTTTATTTCTTTCATTTGTAGTGATGCAAAGAGCTCTATCTAGTCTTTCCTCCCCCACCCCAAAGGTCTTTGAACATCCTTAACATTCATGTCCTAATGAGCCTCTATGAGATTGACTCATATCTCAGCACCACCAGGCTCCCCACCCTCACTGATGGACCATGGAGGCTGTGGAGCTCCTGGTATTTCTCTTTTCTCAGTGCATAGTTACTTAGTCAAAGATTACCAACCTCTCCAAGGAAGGCTTGGAATAAGATTCTCAGTTCACCCTTATAGTGTCATTGCTGGGTTCCTCTTCAAGGGTCCCCAGCTTTCCTTCCATTCAGGATCTGTGTGTTGATTCAGATCTTGGGATCAGCAGTGGGGTTATGACTCTCTAGAGAGATGGTTCAAGACAGGACTCCATTTGCTAAACCCAGACTGAAGTTCATTGCTGTTGTACAAATTAGGTAGCACCTTAATGGTTTGCTCATTTGGTGGTTGATCAGATGGGAATAGTGAAGTACCTAAAATGCCCCATACTGTGGAATACTAGTTAAAAATGTTGAGGTGTATCTAAGTAGATTGACATGTGAAGTTCCCTAAATATATTGGAGTGAAAAATTGGAGTGAACATTGAAGAAACGCTCAAATCATTTATATAAAACACACAGAGACAAAAAACCCACAACTATATATTTGTGTATGTACCTATTTGTGCATAAAATGCATAGATAAAGTTCTGGGAGAATCCACACCAAACTGGCCATAGTAGTTCTATCTAGGGAGAGAGATGGGATAGAAGGGGGGTTGGGAATGGTAAAGGGAGACTTCAATTTTCTTTTACTCTTTATGCCTGAATTTTTTGCCAAAGTGTTTTCAGGTATGGTTCATACAACATTAAGAAATAATAATACTTTTTCATCTAGAAGTCTGAGGAAAGGGGGTGATAAGAATGTACTCTCCTCTCTCCCTTGGCTCCCAGTAGGCTTCTTTCCACTGTGCTGCAAATGTTTTGGACAATGGTTCTGCCCCATCTCTGGATCCTGCTGATAACATTGACACCTAATTACACAGTAATTTAACATCATACTTTTCTTTTTTTTAAATTCTTGTGATATGTTTTGTCTTGTTTTTATAGTGGAAAGTTATACTTCTGTGTCCTACCCAGCACCTAGCAACATGCTCAGTGTGTGTTCAGTAAAGACATCACATAAATAAAAGCCTTGTGCAATTCTTTTCTGAAGCAAAGGGGCCTCCCTTCCCCACCCCTATGCCAAATCTAAGAAAATCTAATTAGTTCTTTAAAAATTTGTTCAAATGACTTGTCTTTGGGAAATCTTCTTCACACATCCCCCCAATTGCAATTTATTGTGCTTTTCCTTTCTTTTCATACCACTTTTAAACACACATTCTTATACCTATAATACGATATTTAGTTCATTATAATCACTATATTTGAATTCATAACATGTCAGCCTTCCTTTCTAGACTGCGCTGCTGGGGGCAGGGAGGCAGGTGTTACCCATTCTCATAATAATACACTTCTTCATCCCCACCTAAGCTCTGGATCAGCAGGTACTCTGTAAGAACGTTCTATTCAACTGAATTAAAAGGATGGGAGAGGTTGTGATATTGAAATTTTTCTACACATGAACCTGCTTTTACATAATCCCACCTGGGGTGATCAATGGTAATTCAGCCCCTGACAACCTCCCACACAATACTTAGTCTTCCTCTCTCAGAAAGAAGCCTCTTCTCCAGAGTGGCTAGGATCCTATTGTTTCAGGGCAGCCATGCTTTCTTTCTCTGCTGGACTCTCCACATATCCATGCCCACCATTCTCCAGGGTAACTTCCTAAGAGGGAATCTGCTGGATCAGAGAGAAGAATTTCCATTCTCACCAGAACTGTGTATCACCCACCTTTGCCAATCAGCTTGATAAAATATGGCCCCTTTATTTAAAAAAAAGTTTCATTTTTTTGCTTTTCCATGTTCCCTCTTGTCTTCCTCCCCTACCTTCCTCAATCACAGTCCTTTGTCCCTGGAGTCAACACTTGCCTACTTTTAATGTTTTCTCAATGAAATGAATAGGAAATCATCTTTGGTCATCCAAGGATATGCTTGTCTACCACTGAGAGAGGAGACCAGGGTCAGAACTAGGAAGGTCTACCTCCAACTACATGGGCCATTTACAATTAGTTGGGCAGTTCAGTACATCACCCAGACCCAGTCAACTCCTCCTCACTCTTCAGATCTCACTCCAAATGTCAGTTCCTCAGGTAAGCATTTGCTAATGCCCAGATGAGCTCAGGTTGCCCTGCTCTTAGCTGTAATAACGATTAGAGAATTATATACTTATTTTATTAATATCTGTCATATACATGAGGACATTCCCTCATGATCTCTTATCACATGCCTAGCATCTAATAGAAGCCCAATCACATTTTGTGAGGTGAATCAATAAAAAAAAATCCGAAATTCCATGTGACATCCTCTTAGCACAGTGATTCTCAGCCCTAGCTGCACTTGAAACTAACCTGTGAAGTTTTGTGGTGTTTTTTTTAACAATATTAATGTCCATCCCTAGCATAGACTTTTTTTTTTTAAGTTTTTATTTATTTATTTGACAGACAGAGATCACAAGTAGGCAGAGAGAGAGAGGGAAGCAGGCTCACTGCTGAGCAGGGAGCCCAAGGTGGGGCCCGATCCCAGGACCCTGGGATCATGACCTGAGCGGAAGGCAGAGGCTTAACCCACTGAGCCACCCAGGTGCCCCATAGACTTTTTTTTAAAGGACTCTCTTTTGTGGGGGCAGTTTTAGGTTTGTAGCAAAATTTAGAAGATGGTACAGAGAGTACCCATATACTATTTCACTTCTACATAAGCACGTACATATGTATGTATCTAATATACATGATCATTCATAATTGAATACATTATTGCTATTATGATTTTGAACAAAACTGTTATCTATTAGATAAATTAAGAATAAGAACAGGGGCGCCTGGGTGGCTCAGGTCATGATCTCAGGGTTCTGGGATCGAGCTGGTGATGGGCTCTCTGCTCGGCGGGGAGCCTGCTCCCTCCCACCCCCCCACCCCTCGCCCACCGCCTGCCTTTCTGCCTACTTATGATCTTTCTCTCTCTGTCAAATAAATAAATAAAATCTTTAAAAAAAAGAATAAGAATAACAAAAGCGTTTTGCCTTTACATTACACTTGGATGCACTCCTTTTCTTAATGTAGATCCAACTTTCTGACCTATATTACTTTCATTCTCTCCAAATAACTTTTTAAACATTTCTTAGGGACACCTGGGTGGCTCAGTAGGTTAAGTGTCTCGACTCTTGATTTTGGCTCAGATCATAACTCAGGGTTGTGGAATGGAGCCCTATGTGGGACTCCGTGCTCAACGGGGAGTCTGCTCTCCTTCTCCCTCTCCCTCTGCCCCTCCCCCAGTGCTCGCTCGCATGCGCTCTCTCTCTCTCTCTCAAATAAATAAATATTTAAAAATTATTATTTTTTTAAAGATTTCATTTATTTATTTGACAGAGAGAGATCACAAGTAGGAAGAGAGGCAGGCAGAGAGAGAGAGAGAGAGGGAAGCAGACTCCTTGTCGAGCAGAGAGCCTGATGCGGGACTCGATCCGAGGACCCTGAGATCATGACCTGTGCTGAAGGCAGCGGCTTAACCCACTGAGCCACCCAGGCGCCCTTAAAAATTATTTTAAAAATTAAAAAATAAACATTTCTTGCCAGGTAGGTTTACCAGCAACAAATTC
This sequence comes from Enhydra lutris kenyoni, assembly GCF_002288905.1. Classification (NCBI taxonomy): domain Eukaryota; kingdom Metazoa; phylum Chordata; class Mammalia; order Carnivora; family Mustelidae; genus Enhydra; species Enhydra lutris. Next base: position 21,272,129 of record NW_019154115.1, on the reverse strand, counting down.
CCTCAATTTTTATCTGAGAAGAACTTTATTACTTTTCTTGTGAAGCATGATTTCACAGGGAACAGAATTCTAGATTGGTGGTTTTCTTCTCTCAACACTCTCAATATTTCATCCCATTCTCTTCTTGCTTTCGAGTTTTCTGAAGAGAAGTTGGATGTAAATTGTATCTTTCTTTCCCCTATCTTCTCTCAGGATTTTTTTTCCTTATCTTTGATTTTCTATAATTTGAAAATGGTGTTGCTAGGTATAGGGTTTTTCTTCCTCCTCTTCCTCCCCTTCTTCTTCTTCTTCCTCTTCATCTTCCTTTTCTTCCTTTTCTTCTTCTCCTTCTTCACCTCCTCCTCCCCCTCCCCCTTCTCCTCTTCCTCCACCTCCTCCTCCTTCTCCTTCTTCATTTATCCTGCTTGGTGTTCTCTGAGCTTCTTGGATCTGTGGTTTGGTTTCTGACATTTATTTGGGGAAAATCCTCAGTCACTATTGTTTCAAATATTTCTTCTGTTTCTTTCTCTCCTTCCTCTGCTCTGGTGTTCCCATTACATGTATGTTATTCTTTTTGTAGTTACCCCACAACCCTTGGCTATTCTGTTCTATTTTTCTGGTCTTTATTCTCTTTGCTCTTCAGTTGGGAGGTTTCTACTGAGATATTCTTAGGCTCAGAGATTCTTCCCTAAGATATGTTCGGTCTGTTAAGCCCATCAAAGGCACTCTTCATTTCTATATAGTGGGTTTTTTGTTTATCCCTAACATTTCTTTTTGGTTCTTTCTTAGGATCTCCATCTCTCTGCTTACATTGCCCATATGTTCTTACATGCTGTCTACTTTATCCATTAGATCCTTAGCATTTTAATCATGGTTGTTTTGAATTGCCAGTCTGATGATTCCAACATCCCTGTCATTTCTGGTTCTGATGCTTTCTCTGTCATATACATGAGGACAGGAGACTGGCCCTTTTTTCCCTCATGATCTCTTATCATGTGCCTAGCATCTAATAGGAGCCCAATCATATTTTTTGCCTTTTGGTTTTTGCCTTTTGGTATGCTCTGTCATTTTTTCTTGGTAGTAAGACATAGAGTACCAGATAAAAGGAACTGCTATAAATGAGCCTTTTGTAATACATAGGTGAAGTGTGGGGTAGGAGAAGCCATCTATAGTCTGCAGTTAGGTCTCAATCTTTTAGTGAGCCCATGCTTTTGGCTGTGAACTTCACAAGTGTTTTAATTCCCTCCCCCCACCTTAGGTAAGACAGGATGGCTGGAAATGTTTGGAGTTGGGTATTTCTGTTCTCCCACATGGAAAGCGAGAGCTGGCTGGGGTTGGGTGTTTCCCTTCCCCCAGGTCGGTTACGCTCTGATACTATCCCAGCAGGTTAGGTTCTGCTTAACTACTTTCTCCTGAGGGCAGGTGTTGAGAAGAACAGAGTGTTGAGAAGAACATATTTCAAAATGACTCCTTTTCTGTCTACCCCGCCAGAAGCATGAGAGGACTTCTCCCTGATGTTTACTGTGGAAATCTGGTCAAGCTCATGGAAGTAAATCCCACATTGTCTCAAGGGCACCCCATGACTGGGTCCCCCTGGAGTTTTAAATTCTGAGTTGTCTACACTGAGCTTCCAGCAATTCATCCATTACCCAGCTCGGGTTTTCCTACCTGGCACCGGTTCCCAGAGCACTTTCTGCTCATGAGTCTCCGCTCCAGGAAGTTGATATTCTCTGTGTTCACTGTCAGTCTCTGAGCTCAGGGTAGCGGTTTGCCCGGTCCTCACCTCTCTAAGGGATCCTAGGAAGGTGTTGGTTTTTCAGTCTGTTCAGTTTTTTCGTGGTTTAGTGTGGTGGCTTCCAAGCTGCTTACATGCAGAAGTTGAACCTGAAAGTTCCATAGACCTTTTAAATCAGCATCTGACGGTGATTCTTTTTTTTTTTTAAAGATTTTATTTATTTATTTGACAGACAGAGATCACAAGTAGGCAGAGAGGCAGGCAGAGAGAGAGAGGAGGAAGCAGGCTCCCCACTGAACAGAGAGACCGATGCGGGGCTCAATCCCAGGACCCTGAGATCATGACCTGAGCCGAAGGCAGAGGCTTAACCCACTGAGCTACCCAGGCGCCCCTGACGGTGATTCTTAACAAGGAGCCAGGGTCAAGACACTGGTGACCAGTGCCAGTAACCTCTCCAACGGGCCACTGGAAGACACCTGAACCATGCCAATGCCTCCAGGAACATCCACCTACCTAACAACTTCCCACTTGATGACTTCATCTCTTGCATGGAAAAATTTTAGACACAGGGAGCTGTTTTTCATGTTTTGCTTTTGTAGGACATGCACACGCACACATTAGTATTTCGAATAACAAATGCATCAAGGTACATAATGGTTAAGTAAATAGTGACTCAAAAATAAAAAATAAGAAATAGTCCTCACTCTCTCCAAGTGAGATTTGCTTCAGTCCAGAATATCTAAACAGACCTTTTCTGTTTGCCACTTTTTTCTTCAAGGTTACCCCCTGCAGCGAGCTGAAGATGGGCCTTGGGCTGAAACTACTTTGTAATATAAAAAACTAGATGCACACAGCGGAGGCAGATGTCCCTTGTGGCTGCTGTCCCTCCTGGGTGAGATGACACTGAAGTTTTTTCCTCTATTACAGAATATTGCATGGGCTGTGTGGACCGTGTTGTTTCAACATGTGGATGGTGGGAAGCACTTGGTGTTGGGGGGAAGTTTGCAATGGACAGACACTAGCCTCAGATCTCTCAGGACAGGTCTGAGAAGGAGCAGCCATCTTTCCTTTGACTACCCCCCAAGTCAAAGTCCAGCCTTCAGTTGTAGTTTCTTGGTCTCAAAGTTTAAGGCAAGTCACTCAGTTTGTTCCCTGCAGGTGATAGCTCTACTCGCAAAGGTTTGTGTCCCAGATATTAACCATCACTTTGCTGACAGAAGGATTGTGCCAGAACACCAGCTTTATGCTGGAATAGTCAACCCTCATACCTTTAGGGCCTTTTGCAGGCCCGGCCCTATGCGAAGGATTTGAGTATGTCCACATATTAACTCCCTTGATTGTGAATACCATCCTGCCAAAGAGCTATTACTATCCCATTTTACCAGTGAGGAACACCACTGAGCTCAGAAAAGTAAAGTAATTTCTCCAAGGGGGCAATTCTGAGGCCATGCATAGAGCCACGTTGGACAGACCTGGGATCAAATCCCAACTACACTACTGACAGGCTGTACGAACTTGGCCATTCGTCTTCCTGATGTTCCATTTCCTCATCTGTAGGACGGATTGTTCTAGAAATCAAACAGTGTGCACGAAAGCAGCCAGTAATATATCTGAACACAGTAGGCACTTCATAAATCTGTCTGTCTATCTTTCCTTCCTTTCTTATTCTTTCCAGCAGGAGTAAGGTGGGTGATCAGATATTAGCTCAAAAAGGGAGCATTGCCCACCATTCCATTTCCTTGTGACTATGTCCAGCTCTGAGCTCTCACGGCTGGGTGCCACCACTTCTTTCTTAGGTGGATAATCAAGCCCTTTAGCACACCTTTACCTTGATTAGATATAAAGATGAGTATTAGGAGAATTCCCAGGTGGCAAATGCACAAAATAATGAAAACGTTTTTAACCAGGGAGGAATGTTTTCCCAGGAAATCCAGTTCCTCAAGGGTCTGGCAGGGTTTGAATGCCCATGGGCAGAAGGTGATGGGTCTTCAGAAGCATTCTGCTCATGTATACCCTAAAAGGATTTACACTTTTTAAAAGTTGATCTCATGTTATTTCCTGCACATCACAGGAATTTACATTTTTTTAAAAGGTTCACATTATTCTTTTAAATGTACACAATGGAAAATAAATACTCTGCAATTTGATTCCCATTGCTGTCCATTTAAAATGTGCATGAATGGGCATCTGGGTGGCTCAGTTGGCTAAGGGTCCAACTCTTGGTTTCATCAGGCATTGAACCAGGCATTGGGCTCCGCTCTGGGCATAGAGCCTGCTTAAGATTCTCTCTCCCTCTCCCTCTCCCTCTTCCCCCACCCCCCGCCACCCCTGCTGGCTCTTGCTCACTCTCTCTTAAAAAAAAAAAAAAAATAGAATTAAAATGTACATGAACTAATTTGTCTTTAACAGCCATTTTACAACATTCTTTTTTCTCCTTGACTTTTACATAAAAATATATCTTTACATATATCTTTATATTACATAAATTTTTTTATTGATTACCCTATCATCTTTATCTCCAACTAAAATACAGGAAAATTGATTTTCATTTTTTAATTTCATGTGACCATGAAGGTTTAAATGTTCAAAAAAAATTCTAGTTGTTATCATTGTGATTATTATTGGTATGAAATTAACTAAATCATAACTATAAGTTTTTTTTAAGATTTTATTTATTTACTTGAGAGAGAGCAAGAGCGAGAGAGAAGAACACAGAAGGAAAAGGAGAAGCAGATTGCCTGCTTAGCAGAGAGCCTGATGCAAAAGGCTAGATCCCAGGACCTGAGCCGAAGGCAGACACTTAACCAACTGAGCCACCCAGGTGCCCTTAAATTTTTTTGCATTACCTAAACTTAAAATTTTGAATCACATTAAGTATATTTGAATTGAATTGTATATGTATTTCTTAATGAAATGGTTGGAGCTTTTGTTTTTCAGTTACTTCATATATCTGTGATAAACACTACTGATTGTTTGAATGAGACAGGATTCACCGTAAATTCTATTTCTGTTTCCACTTCTCTATAAGTAAATAACTGGAAAGCCTGTTTACATATATCGGTGGGTAGAAATGGAAGGAAGTTTGTTATGTAATGTCATTCAACTTTTTCAATGTTCTTGGGTTATATGCCCCCAAATCCCATAATTATCTAATGATATGCTATGCTCTTAACACACATATGTCTGACTAATGATAAACAAAAGTCTTGCTTTCTATTGATGATGTCTTGATTAATATTAATAATTCACATTTCAGAGTACCCTTTGGTGCTCCAGAGGAAAAGAAGAACTGTCTGTGGGGAGTGAAATGGGTGAACGAGATGCCCTCTTTTTGGAAGCAGAATTACAAAGGGAGGTGAAAGGAGATGGTTCATGATGCCTGGGCTGGAGGCACACCAGGCAGCTCTAGGGGCTTCCCATAGCCTTTGATGGCAAGCTGGGTTTATAATGTGGACTTGTAATATGTAAGCAAAAGTGGACAGAAATTGTCTTGTAGTATATGTAAAGCACAAATGGACACACTTACAAGGATAAATAGAGAAATCCATAATTACAATGAAATATTCTAACACACTCATCTCAGTAATGAATAGGACCAGCAGACAAAAAAAATCAATAAGGAATACAGATTTGAACAGCATGAATAAAACACTTGATGCAAGGCACGCGCATAGACCCGCAACAACTCTGCAAAATGTACATTTTTCACATCACACTTGGAATATTTACAAAAACTGACTGTACAATAGTTCACAAATCAAATCTCCACAATTTCAGAGTATTGGCTATAATGCAATTAAAATAAAAATTAATAATAAAAACATAATGGAAAATCAATTTTTTCCCCAGTGACATATTAAGAGAAGAAGCACAGCTGAAGACTTCAGAGATGTTGAAGCTCTAACTTCTTCCCATTGGATCGTATTGGAGCCCACTGGATCATACTAGGATTCCAAGGTATCTGTCCACTTAGAGTTCCAGAATTCTTAAGTAATCCTTGATCCAAATCAGTAAGAAAAGGAAAACTTAGTAGAGAGATGGGCAAAGTCTTGAGGAAGATTTCTTTCTTTTTTTTTTTTTTTAAGATTTTATTTATTTACTAGAGAGACGGAGATCACAAGTAGGCAGAGAAGCAGGCAGAGAGAGAGGAGGAAGCAGGCTCCCTGCTGAGCAGAGAGCCCAATGCGGGGCTCGGTCCCAGGACCCTGGGATCATGATGACCTGAGCCGAAGGCAGAGGCTTTAACCCACTGAGCCGCCCAGGCGCCCTTTGAGGAAGATTTCTTAAAAAAAGAAATCCAAAAGGCCAATAAACACATAGAAAGATTACACATCAGGAAAATGCAAAGTAAAGCCACAATAAGACACCACGAACTCTGGTCAGAGCGGCAAAAATGTTATTATCTGTGAACATCAATTGGAGAAGACGCCTACATTGCTACTGGGAAAGGGAATTGGAGCGACCACTTCAAAACCCAGTTTAACATTGTCTCGTACACTTGAAGTTACCCGTAACCAATGACTGGACTGTTCCAGCCCCAGAGCAATTCATGTTCAGGTGGCCCTGGAGACACACATAAGGCTCTTTCAGCAACATTGTTCACAATCGCCCCATACTAGAAACAACCAGATGTCCATCACCAGTAGAAGAGGTAAAAAAAATTATAGCACAACAAATTATAAAATGCTGTGCTTTATTCAACTGTGAATGCATCTTACAGACACAAAGTTAAAATGAATCAAATTACTTTTCTGTAAACTCCCTGTAGAACCTAACATACATACAGGAAAGTACACAAACTTTCACTGTACCATATCCAAGAGTCTTTTATTTTTGAAACCCACTAGGTGATGAGTTTCTTTAGAGCAGGGATAACTATGTCTTTTATTGTTCATGTCCTGAACACACTGTTTGGCTGGAGGGTAAGCATTATAGAGTTTGGTGAGTGAGATACAGAACTCTTTGAATTGGTGTCACCAAATCAAAAAGAAGATGATCTTTGGTAGAGGGGACTTTTCTATGCCTGGATTTTATTTTTCTTATCTGTTTAATAATAATCCCTTATATTTTCATTGTCTTTTGACTTTACTAATACCTTTTACACCTTCTGTTTCATTTCATCCCCATAACAATCCTAGAGGTAAAACAAGCATGCATTATGTACCCCTCAGTCACAGTTGTGGAAGTTGAGTCTCAAAAAAGCTAAAAGTCTTGACCAGGCAGCTGGATACTGGACAGACAAGGATGCCTAGGTGTCCTTTGCCTCTTAACGCAGAATTCTCTCACCTACATGACACTGAGCTGGTCAACTAGACTCCTTAGCCGGCAAGGAACTTCTTCCAGCTGCAGCATCTTATGATGCTTTGGGCTCACAGACTCCAAAAAGAGGGGAGGGTGGCCTGTTTGGGACCAGAGAAAGGCAAATGAAGCAGAGATGGTACATAGCAGTCTTTGATTACATTGTACTCATGGGCTTGGGAAGACCGCCTGGTACTCTTCTTTTTAGTGTCAATGTGCTGTATATTTCTGAACAAAAGTTTTTTAACATTTTATTTTTTGAGCAAAAGTGTATGAATAAGACACAATTTATTATAGGTGCATTATACCTCAATAAAATTTATTTTTTTAAAAAACGGATACCACTAGTGGCCCGTTGGGTGGCTCATAGAGTCTGGATCTCTCTCATTGGCTCAACAGTGGCCACATGATTGCAGACTTGAACTCCAGAGCAAGAGCCATGAGAGGAGAATTTTTTTATATTACCTCTGTAGGACACAAGAAATACTTGAACAAATGGAAATTTGCCACATGTGTGAGAAGGATCAAGGAATATGTCAAACATGTGACTTTTCCTTAGGTTAACATGGGGGTTTTTGGGTCTGTATATGTGTATATGGAGAGGCTGGTTCTAACTTTTTTTTTTTTTAATTTTTATTTTAAGTAAGCTCCATGCCTTACATGGGGCCTAAACTCACAACTCTGAGATCGAGAGTCAATGATCTACAGACTGAGTCAGCCAGGTGCCCCTCCAATTTTTTAACAGACAACAAAGAAACAATAATATTCAGGAGAATTCTGATAGAAAATTATCAGTGGGGGAAAGATGTGTGATTTCACAAATGGTATTTGCAACATCTGGATAACCATCTGGGAAAAATAAAGTTATCACCCATGTCTCACAACTTAATAAAGACAAACGGAAAATGCATTAAAATTGGTGTGTAAAAAGGGGGCACCTGGGTGACTCAGTCGTTTAGTGTCTGCCTTCAGCTCAAGTCATGATCCCAGGGTCCTGAGATCAAGCCCCACATCAGGCTCCCTGGTCTGCGGGGTGCCTGCTTCTCCCTCTCCCACTCCCCCTGCTTGTGTTCCCTCTCTTCCTGTCAAATAAATAAATAAAATCTTTTTTTAAAAATTGTATGTACAAAATCAGAGACCGTGAAAGTACTAGAATAAATAAGGGTGGGAAAAAAATCTCAATATTAAGAAGTAAAGAATCCCTTTCTATGAAAATAATCCATAAGCCATGCAAAAGGAAGAAAAACTGTACACACACACACACACACACACACACCACAATACTATGAGAAAAATCAGAAGACAAATGCCAGAAATACTTAAAGTGCATCCTAAGGGACATACAAATCACTAAGAAGACAGATAATAGAAAAATGGGTAAAGCATTTGAATGAATGGTTTACTGAAAAAAGAGAAAAATGCATCTTGGACATACGACAACAAGCTCAGCTTCACTCTTATTAAGGAAAAACAAATGGAAAGCCCACCAAGATACTATTTTTAATCTAGGAGGCTAGCAGAAATCAAGAAGATGAATAATACACAAGGATGCTAAAGATCCAAAAATATAAGGCCTCTCATCCAGTCCTTGTGGAACTAGAAATTGGTACATTTGGGGTAGGCAATTTGGCAGTATCTCTCAAAGCTGTGAATATACCTCTGACCTAGGATTTTCTTCTCAGAATGAATCCTACAGATATTCCCACACGTGGGAATTACATTGTACCAGGTTATTCTGTGCCACATTGTGTTATCAGAAGATGGGAAGACATCTCAATATCCACCAATAGGTGGCTGGTTAAACAAGTTATGATACAGGCATCCCGTGGAAAATCATGCAATGGCTAAGAATGAGAGCAAAGCTCCTAATGTACTAATACGAAGACATCTTCGAGATAAATTAGGCGAAAAAAGTACAAGACCATGTATATGGTATTCTTTATTAATGTGCGAAGGGTAGGAAGAGGAATATGTGTTTGTAGAATGACACATATACATCTGTCTATAATAGAGATAGTACAAGGGTCTGACAGCAATGGCTGCCTCTGGAGGTAAGGACTGACTGACGGAAGAAGGCAGGGAGTTGTCACTGTAGATAACTTTTTCTTGCTTGTGAATTCTGGAATATGTCATTGTATTACCTGTTTATAAGCATTTCAATACATAAAAATAAATACAAGAGAACACAGGGGTTAGTGGACAGAGCTGAATTCACCAAAGACCCAAACAGTAGCCCCCACATTAGACTGAGGCTTGGCGGCAGATCACAGAGGGTCCCGGGCCAGGCTCGGGTTGGAGGGGGCTCTCCTGGTGAGTGGTTGAATGTTCTTGATCTGTTACCATAAGCCCCCCCCAACCCCCGAGCGGAGAAGCCACAGCTCACTGCCCCTGCCACCCACAAAACAGGAAGCTGTGGGCCCAACGTCCCTCCCTCCACACACCAGCTATACTGAGGAATGGCGGCTCCCGGGGAAGCCTCCTGACACGCAGATGGGCCCCTTCCTGTCCAGCGCTCTGGGATTCTCCTGTGTAACAATTGCCTCCAGGAAGGCTCTGAGTGGGAGGACTGTCCTTCTGGACTTGACCAGCCTCTGTCATTATAGCCCGCATTATACCTCCTTCCCTGCTAAGGCCACCCATAGGGGAGGCCCATTTCTTTTTTGTGGTGAGAACATTTAAGATCTACTGTTAGCCTCCTCCCGGCTGCACTCCTGCAATGGTCTCTAAGGGGCTGACTCTGGGGGGCTCCAGCCCAAGCAGTTATCGAGTAGATTCCAGATGACCCAGCCTCAAGGGCTCTCTCAGTCTGGATGGATGCAGAACTGCCTCAGTTTACTCCCTTCAGGAGACACAGCAAGATCAGATCACCTCTCAGGATAGCCCCAGCCTAACTCATGAGTCCAGGAGAGCTGCTGTAGAACGTGTCTCCAACATGACAAACACTGTGCCCTCTACTGGAAAGCACCGGCGTCCATCTGTAGATGCTGCCACCAGATCTTAGTTCTCAGATTTCACCTGCGTCGCTGGGCCCTAAATTCATTTTTTCCCTTTTACGGCTGAATTTCAGATGTACAAAATTTGATTAGTGGTAATGCTTAGTTAATATGGCACCAGTATCATCAGTCCATTCATGGCCCTTTTACTGTATTTATTCACACCTTCTTATAGCAACTAGAATTTCACTAGCAACTTCTAGTTACCTTTGAGCTCCTCTCCTATTTGCCTCCTCCTTTTCCCACAACAGGTAACCATTATTCTCAACTGTATGTTTATTATCCTTTTACATTTTGAAGAGACTATCACATAAACGTGTATATCTATTCACTATTAGAGAGTAAAGAAATAATTTATTTAGTTGTTAACCACAGTGAAAATTAAATGGGTGGGGATTTCAGGATGCCTGGGTGGCTCAGTCATTGGGCGTCTGCCTTTGGCTCAGGTCATGATTCCCTGGTCTTGAGATTGAGCCCCACATCAGGCTCCCTGCTCAGCAGGAAGCCTGCTTCTCCCTCTGCCTGCTGCTCTCCCTGCTTGTGTGTGTGTGCTCTCTCTCCCTCTATCTCTCTCTGACAAATAAATAAATAAGATCTTTTAAAAAAATGGGTGGGAATTTCTCTGTGGTGAACCTTGAACTCAAGAGAACTAAATTGTCATAAGTGCAACATGAAAGCTTTTTTGTTTCAACCCCAATATAAAATTTGTTATGAGCATGAATTTTAATCAAAATTATGAGGGATCCAATCTGTCTTTAGCTACTTAAATGCACATGGCCATGCTCCTTTTTTCCATCCCTCCATTCCCAGACCTGATCAAGAAACTTAAAATCCTGTTTCTTTAGCTTCCTGCTAAACACATTCTTAATGAGGAAATCGAATATCAATCACTTCCTCCTTGCTGTAAATTTAATTTGTGGGATATCTCTCTCAAGGCTTTTTGCATTTTAAATATCTCCACTTGATAGCCAACAGACACATGAAAAAGTGTTTAACATCACTCAGCATCTGGGAAATAAAAATCAAAACCACAGTGAGATACCACGTCACTGTGGTAAATGGCTAAAATTAACCATTTAATTTGGTAATAATGGTAAATGGCTAAAATTAACAAGTCAGGAAACTACCGATGTTGTCAAGGATGCAGAGAAAGGGGAACTCTCTGACACTGTTGGCGGGAATGTAAACTGTTACAGTAACTCTGGAACACAGTATAGAGGTTCCTCAAAAAGTTGAAAATAGAGCTACCCTATGACCCAGCAATCGCACTACTGGGTATTTACCCTAAAGATACAAAGGTAGTGATCCGAAGGGGCACGTGCACCTGAATGTTTATAGCAGCAATGTCCACAATAACCAAACTACGGAAAGAACCTAGATGTCCATCAGCAGATGAACGGATAAAGAAGATGTGATATATATATACTATGGAATACTATGAAGCCATCAAAAGAAATGAAATCTTACCATTTGCAATGACATGGATGGAACTAGAGGGTATTAGGCTAAAAGAAATAAGTCAATCAGAGAAATGTAATTATCATATGATCCCTCTGATATGAGGAATTTGAGAGGCAGGGCAGGGAGTTGTGGGGGGTAGGGAAGGAAAAAATGAAATAAGATGGGATCAGGAGGGAGACAAATCATAAGAGACTCTTAATTTCACAAAACAAACTGAGGGTTGCTGGGAGGGGAAGGGGGTAGGGAGAGGGTGGTTGGGTTATGGACATTGGGGAGGGTATGTGGTATGGTGAATGCTGTGAGATGTGTAAGCCTGATGATTCAGACCAGTACCCCTGGAACAAATAATACATTATATGTTAATAAAAATAATTTTTAAAAATATCTCCATTTGAGAAATGAAAGGGATTTGTGTTCTGTTAAAACACATTCCAACAAGGAGATACGAGAGATGTTTTAAGAGAATCGAAATTTCCCTTCCATTGGAATAGGACTCTTATAAAAAGTACAATGTGGGGAAACTACTAGAACCTTATATACTAGGAATTTTTCCTCAGTAAGATCTCTTAGGCCTGCTTGGGCCACCTTACATTACATTACATTACATTAAAAAAAATTGAGATAATTCCTCTTCTCGATTCATGGCACACTCCTCACATTGCTCTTGCAAAGCCCCTCTTTTGTTTCATTTTTTTACTTCTTGCTTTAGCTCCTCTTCAACTCCCTTTCCCCCTTATACAATTTTTTTTTCTTTTTTCAGATTTATTTATTTTAGAGAGTGGGAGAAGAGACCGAGGGAGAGGGAGAAAAAGAATCCTCAATCAGACTCCCCACTGGGCACAGAGCCCCACATGGGGCTCAATCTCACATCCCTGAGATCACTACCTGAGGCAGAAACCAGAAGTCTGTTGCTTAACCCAATGTGTCACCCAGGTACCCCCTTATATGACCAGTTTTAATAAATCTTTCTAGTTTGACTTTTCCCTAGCTTTATTGAGTTGTAATTGACATATAACATTATGTAAGTTCAAGGTGTACAAGGTGTACAGCGTGTTGATTTGCTACACTTATGTGTTGTGAAACACTTACCACAGTAGCATTAAACACCTCCATCACCTTACATAACGACCATTGCTTTTTTGGGGTGAGAGCTACATGTAAGAGCTACTCTCTTAGCAACTCTCAAGTATATAATACATCATTGTGAATTGTAATCACCATGCTGTGCATTAGATCCCCAGAATGTATTCATCTTATAACTGGAAGCTTGACCCTTTGACCAACATCTCCCCACTCCCCCACCCCCAGTCCCCTGTAACCACTCTTCCACTCTGTTGCTATGAGTTTAGCTTTTTTAGATTCCACATGTGAGTGGTGTTAGCAGAACAGTGTCAGGTATTAGATAATGGTATTTGTCCTTTTCTGTCTGACTTATTGTACCACTTGATCATGGCATATGATCCTTTTAATGTGCTGTTCAATGTGGTTTGCTAGTATTCTTTTGAGAATTTTTGCTTCTGTATTCATCACAGCCTATAGTTTTCTCTTCTGGTGTCTTTGTCTGGCTTGGGTATCAGGGTGATGCTGCCCTGGTAAAATGAGTTTGGGAGTGTTCTCTCCTCTACCATTTTTTGGATGAATTTGAGAAGGTTTGGTATTAATTCTTTAAATGTTTGGCAGAATTGGAGCACCTGAGTGGCTCAGTTGGTTAAGCATCTACCTCCGGCTTGGGTCATGATCCCAAGGGTCCTAGAATCAAGCCCCACATTGGGCTCTCTGCTCAGTGGGGAGTCTTCCTCTCCCTCTGACCCACCCCTGTTCATGCTTGCCCTCTCTCTCTCTGTCTTTCTCTGTCAAATAAAAAAATCTTAAAAAAAAAAAAATGTTTGACACAGTGTACCAAAGAGACCATCTGGTCCTGAGCTTTTTTTATTGGGAATTTTTTTTAAATTACTTATTCAGTCTCCTAACTTGTGACTGGTCTGTTCAGATTTTCTGTCTCTTCACAATCAGTCTTGGTAGATTATATGCCTCCTGGAATTTACCTATTTCTTCTGCCTCCAATATGTTAGTGTCTTGGTTCATACTATTCTCTTATGATCTTTTATATTTCTGTGGTATCGATTCTACTTTCTCCTCTGTCATTTCTAATTTTATTCATTTGAGTCTTCTCTCTTTTTTTCATAGTCTAAAGTTTTGTCAATTTTGCTTATGTTTTTAAAAAACCTGCTCTGAGTTTTGTTTATCTGTTCTGTTTTTTTTTTTTCAGTGTTTATTTCATTTATTTCTGCTCTGATCTTTGTTATTTCCTTCCTTCTGCTACCTTTGGGCTCAGTTCATTCTTCTCTCTCTAGTTCCTTGAAGTGTGAAGTTAGGTAATCTACTTAAGCACTTTCTTTTTTATTTCTTTTTTCAAGATTGTATTTATTTATTTGAAAGAGAGAGAGCATGAGCAGGGGCAGAGATAGAAGCAGGTTTCTTGTTGAGCAGGGATTCTGACTTAGGGCTTGATCCCAGGAACCTGGGATCATGATCTGAGCTAAAGCCAGATGCTTAACTGACTGAGCCACCCAGATGCCCCATATTTTCTTGATGTGGGCATTTATTGCAATAAACTTTCCTCTTAGAATTGTTTTTGCTAAAAAAAAAAAATTTTGCTGTATGTCATAGGTCTTAATATGTTGTTTCCATTTTCATTTGTTTCAAGATACATTTTTATTTCCCTTTTATTTCTCCTTTTACCCACTGGTTTTACAAGAATGTGTTGTTTAACTTCTACATATTTATGGAGTTTCCAGCTTTCCTCTTATTACTGATTTCTAGTTTTATACAATTGTGGGAAGAAGTAATACTTGGTATGATTTCAGTCTTCTTATATGTGCTCAACTTGTTTTGTGAACTATCCTATGATCTATCCTGGAGAATGTTCCATGTGCACTTGAGAAGAATGTGTATTTTGCTGCCATTGGATGGAATCTTCTGTATATATCTGTTATACCCTTCTCTTTATCTTTTATGAAGCGACTGTAAGTTTTGGCTTTGTGGTTACCATAAAGCTTAAATAAAAATCTTATATAAGATATAGGAGCACCTGGGTGGCTCAGTGGGTTAAAGCCTCTGCCTTCAGCTCAGGTCATGATCCCAGGGTCCTGGGATAGAGCCCCGCATTGGGGGGGGGGGGGTCTCTGCTCAGCAGGGACCCTGCTTCCCCCTCTCTCTCTGCCTGCCTCTCTGCCTGTATGTGATCTCTGTTTGTCAAATAAATAAATAAAACCTTTTTAAAAATCTTATATAATATATAACAATGTATTTTTTTAAAGATTTTATTTATTTATTTGACAGAGATCACAAGGCTTTAACCCACTGAGTCACCCAGGCACCTTATAACAGTGCATTTTATGCTAATAACAATTTAACTTCAATCACTTTTGAAAACTCTATCCTTTTACCCCCATTTTTGTTTTTGATGTCACAACATACTTCTTTTATATTGTGCATTCATTAACAAATTATTGTCAACTGTAGTTTTGTCACTGTAGTTTTTTTTTTTTAAAGATTTTATTTATTTATTTGACAGACAGAGATCACAAGCAGGCAGAGAGGCAGGCAGAGAGAGAGAGGGGGAAGCAGGCTCCCTGCTGAGCAGAGAGCCCGATGCGGGGCTCGATCCCAGGACCCTGAGATCATGACCTGAGCTGAAGGCAGCGGCTTAACCCACTGAGCCACCCAGGCGCCCCACTGTAGTTATTTTTAATACTCTTGTCCGCTAATCTTTATACTAGAGTTAAGTGGTTAACATACCACCATATTACCGTGTCAGAGTATTCTGAAATTGTCATATACTTCCCTTTAGGAGTCTTGTTTATTTTCATATTATTATTTTGCAGCCTTTTGTTTCAGCTTGAAGAACTCCTTTCAGCATCTCTTGTAAATCAGGTCTAATGGTGATGATCTCTCTCAGCTTTTGTCTGGGAAAGTCTTTATTTCTCCTTCATGTTTTAAAAAGATTTTACTTATTTACTTGTCAGAGAAAGAGAGAGAGAGAGCGAGAGAGAGAGAGCGAGCACAAGCAGGGGGAGCAACAGGCAGAGGGAGAAGCAGGCTTTCCACTGAGCAAGAAACCCAATGCAGACTCAATTCCAGGATCCTGGGATCGTGACCTGAGCTGAAGGCAGACGTTTAACCTATTGAGCCACCCAGGCATCCCTCTCCTTCATTTTTGAAGGATAACTTTGCTAGATAGAGTATTCTTGACCAGCTTTTTCTTGTCAACCCTTTGAATGTATCACCCCACTCTCTCCTGACCAGTAAGTTTTGTGTTAAGAAATGAACTGATAGGGGCACATGGATAGCTCAGTCGATTGAATGTCTGACTCTTGATTTCAGCTCAGTTCATGATCTCAAGGTCATGGGATCAAAATCCACATTGGGATCCACACTCAGTGTGGGATTCTCTCTTTCTCTCTTTCTCTGCCCTTTCCCCCCCAACCCCCACTCACACACATGCACATGCACTCTCTCTCTCAAAATATTTTTTTAAAAGATTTTATTTATTTATTTGACAGACAAATCACAAGCAGGCAGAGAGGCAGGCAGAGAGAGAGGGGGAAGCAGGCTCCCTGATGAGCAGAGACCCTGATGGGAGGCTCGATCCCAGGATCCTGAGATCATGACCTAAGCCGAAGGCAGAGGCTTAACCCACTGAGCCACCCAGGCGCCCCTCAAAATATTTTCTAAAATAAAAAATAAACCCACTGGGGGCAGCTGGGTGGCTCAGTTGATAAGTGTCTGCCTTCGGCTCAGGTCATGATCTCAGAGTCCTGGGATCGAGCCCTGCATTGGGCTCTCTACTCAGCGGGAAGCCTGCTTCTCCCTCTCTCACTCCCCCTGCTTGTGTTCCCCCTCTCACTGTGTCTCTCTGTCAAATAAATAAAATCTTTAAAAAAAAAAAAAACCCACTGATAGCCTTATGGAGTTCCTCTGTATGTTACAAGATTCTCTTCTCTTGCTTCTTTTAAGGTTATTATCTGTCTTTGATTTTTGACAGTTTTGTTGTGATGTGTCCTGGATAGGATTTCTTTAAGCTGAGTTTGGTGGGCTTTGAGCTTCATGAACTTGGATATCAAAATCTCTCCCCAGTTTGGGGACTTCTCGGCTACTCTTTCTTTAAGTAAGTTTTCCGCCCTCTTCTTTCTCTCTCTTTTCTTTTTGGAACTTTAATATGCACATTATTTCTTTTGATGGAATCCATGGCTTACATAGACTTTCTTCACTATCTTTCTTATTTTTTTCCCTATGATTGAATAACTTCAAAGTTCTTGTATTCTAACTCACAGATTTTGTTTCTGATTAATCCTTTCTCTTGGTGATGCTGTCTGTTACTTTTTGTTTTTTTTCCATTTCATTCATTGTAATCTTCAGCTCCAGAATTTGTTTGGTTCTTTGTTATGATTTTTATCTCTTTGTTAAACTTCCCATTTTTCTCACATATTGTTTTCCTGATTTCATTTAATTGCTTTCTGTGCTTTCTTATAACTGCTTGAGTCTCCTTAAAACACTATTGTAAATTCTTTATCAGTTAAATCACCGATCTCTAATTCTTTGGGATTTAGGTTAGGGAAGATTATTGTGATCCTTTGCTGGTGTCACGCTTCCTTAGTTTTTCATGTTCCTTGAAGCTTTGCGTTGCTGTCTTCACCTTTGAATGAGGAGCTGCCTCCTCCAATCTTTATTAACTGCCTTTGGAAGAGAAATACCTTCCATCAACCCTGCCAGGGATTGAGGCTTTCTCAGAACTTGCGTGCATACACCTGCTCCATGGTTCTTGCCCCCTCTTGTGGCAGAATTCTTAAGCTTATACGCCTTCTCTCTATTCTGAAATGCACCAGGCTGAGCTCCGACAGCCTCTCTTTTGTTTTCCCAAAGGTGGTGCTAAAGCTCACATTTGTAGTCTCTCCTTGGCCTGGAGATTGGGGCTGGCTTTCTGCGCATGCTTGCTAAACTGTCTGCCAAACCTTGCTCTTGCGGCCACCAGCAGGAGCACCGGTGAGCTGGCCATGTGTGTGTGTGTCTGTGTGTGTGTGTATCTGTGTGTGTCTGTGATATAACAGAGTCCCTATGGGTCAGCTGGGAGATTGGAGAGCAAGGTTTCCCCAGTGGCTGGCGTGCAGGCTTCAGGAAGGAGTCTGCAACACAGTAAGATCCACATCCTTTAATGCCCTGTTCTCCCAGCCTCTTCTTGCCCACCTCCCTGGTCATGCAACTCATGATTCCATATGTTGGGTGTGGTGACAGAGAAATGAGCTTCTTTGGGAGCCTCCCATACAGCTGGGGAAGCCAGCATTCACATATTCTCTCTTTTCTGCATGAGAAAAATCACAGGTCAAGAGGATCTCTCTTGGTCCTAAGTTGTCACCTTGAGGCAGAGATGATGCAGGTAAAGTCAAACCATTTGTCTTGCCCTCTCCAATGCATCCAAACTCATATATATATATATTTCCAGTACACTGCTAGAGCAAAAAAAAATATATATATATATTTTTTTGCTCTAGCAGTGTACTGGAAATTCTCCACTAGAAACCTGGACATCCATCAATGGGGATTGTCTGAGAGGTTTCCGTATCACGGCCAAGGAGGACTGGAGCCAGTTCACGGACACATGCAGCATCCACAGCTGGGACCGAGGTCTGTAAGTCTTGCACAGGTAGGCAAGATTCCTCCCAGGCCCCTTAGTGTATGGTGCTGGATCCCACAGGCTCCACAAAGGCATTTTTGTCCATGGACGGATGCCAGATAGTTGTTGGGGGAGGGGACACAGATGAGGGACATCTTATTCAGTCATGATGCTGATGTCATGCCTTCACACTAATGTTGCACAACCTATTTTTACTCCTTCTTATGTTAATAAAAGTTATCCACATTGTTGGTGTTACCATGGTACATTGATTTTCTTCATTTTTGGTGTTTTCAAAGTTATTGAGGATTCTAAGAGTTTTTCTTTATGAAAGTTATATATTGATACCATATTAGAAATGAAATTTGTGCATTTAAAAATATTTACTAATTGACTTTAAGATAACAATAACAGCCCATGGCATACTACCACAAACAACATATTTTATGAAAAATGACTACATTTTCAAAAACAGAGAAAAAGGTAGTGAGAAAACTAAACCCTTATTTAATTTTTACAGATCTCCTCAAGGTATGGCCTCATAGAGGACAGCCAGATCCTTATACCTCCTCTGGCATTTAATTTGTTGTGATATGTTATTTGGTGAAAATATTTGAAGATAATCTGATTTCATATAGATTTGTAACTGAAAAAAAAATTTCAATAGCCTTTTCAGATCCTTGTGGTTGGTTTTTTAGGTTAGTCACAATGCAGAATCTGAACCCATAGTGATAAACTTTCAGTATGCTGTTACATTGAAATCCATTGGTCCATCTTGCAGTTTGAATGGATTTTTACCCATGCACAATTTCGTAATACAGGCTTACCTCCGAGACATGGTGGGTTCAGTTCCAGACCACTATAATAAAGCTGGCATCACAATAAAATGAATCGAGTAAATTTTTTGGCTTCCCAGTGGGTATAAAAGTTATGTTTAAACTGTACTGTAGTCTACCAAGTGTGCAATAACGTAATGTAAAAAAGAATACAATGTACACACCTTAATTAAAAAATACTTTATTGCTAAAAAATGTTAGCCATCATCTGAGTATCGGAGCTTTCAGTGAGTCATAATCACTGATCACAGATCACCATAAAAACGTAATAAAGAAAAAGTTTGAAATATTGCAACAGAGACATGAAGTGAGCCAGTGCTGTTGGAAAAATGATGCCCATAGACTTGCTCCAAGCAGGGTTGCCACAAACCTTCAATTTGTAAAAACAAAAACAAAAACAAAACACAGTAGCTGGAAAGCACAGTAAAGCAAAACACAATAAAACGAGGTGCTTGTGATCAGACTGACACTAGTACCCTCAGCCACATTATCCAGGGGAAGCCCAGGGAGCTGAGGGCTGAGAGGTGGCTCCATAACCAGGAGCAGCTGACAGCAGTGCCCTTGAGAATTTCTTCTAACTCACAGCAGTGCATGAAAGTTTACAGGCACTGGCTTACACGGATTTACAGACTATATTATCTCCTTTTAACTTTACTAACTTCCCCTCTCCAAAAGTTGCAAAATTGGGCCTCCAAAGGGACCTTGGATCAAAGATAACACTAATAAAGGAAACACAATTGAACAACAAAAAAGCAGCAAACCTGATATATCTCCTGCCAATGTGCAAGGCTGAAAAATAGCAATCATTAAATAATCAAGTCTAACAGCTAACCAAGAAGGCTAGAATTTATCAAGAAGACTATTAGAGATACATTATTTACACACACCATTGTCAACTATCAACATCATCTCAGGTATACACTAAGCCTTAAGATCTTAGCTATAACAAGGGGCGCCTGGGTGGCTCAGTTGTTAAGCATCTGCCTTCGCCTCAGGTCATGGTCCCACTTTGGGCTCCCTGCTCAGTGGGAAGCCTGCTTCTCCCACTCCCCCTGCTTATGTTCCATCTCTTGCTGTGTCTCTCTCTGTCAAATAAATAAATATAAATCTTTAAAAAAAAGAAAAGATCTTAGCTATAACAATATAAGAGAAGACATTTAAATGTCTCTGTGTATGTTAGTTTAGAAAAGATGCATCAGAGAAATTAATTTTTTGTAAGGAAAACTCCAAATAGCTTTGCTATTAATAAGAAAATATAAATTATTCAATTTTTTAAAAAGTAGACTCCATGTTGCATGTGGCATGTGGAGCCTGATGCAGGGCTTAAACTCACAACCCTGAGATCAAGACCTGACCTGAGATCAAGAGTCCAACACTTAACCAAGTGAGCCACCCAGGTGCTCCCCTTCAATCTTGATCACATTTGACTTACATGGATACAACATCTCACATACAGCCTGTTGATCCAAGTTACTAAACGTTTCCTGACTTTATTTCCAAGAAGACTTCCTAGTTTAAAACACACACACATACACACACAGTAGAAATAGTGAATGAGAATTAATGTTAGGGTGTCCTGAGTATCTTGCATCTGATTTATCATTAAGAGACAAAAGAATGGCTGTACTCAAGTCTCAAAATTTGATACCTACATTGTTATGTCCAGTAATATACTTAGAACACCCATTTAGTGCATGATTTATAACTAAGTGTATAGTTGTTTGTCACCGTTCAATGCTAGACCATAAGCAGAAAGTGGTTATGGTGAAGATTTATTGTTGTTGTCTTAAAGATCAATGAGAAATTATCTGAATTATTTTTAAATTCTCCTTTTATAAAAGAGAAATAGAAATAATTCTGTTGCCTTTCTCAGTCATAAACCCAGAAAACAAATTTATCCGATAGGTAAATTATATACTTAGGAAAAGCTTAAATCTCAGAGTCGTGAACTATCTTAACACCTTTCATATCTGGCCAGAATAAAATATTTTGTTGTTCATTATGCTGATCAGCTCAGTTTAATACGACCAGATACTGCCTATTCCTCCTATTCAGCCTGCCAGGGTAGGAATGATGACTCTTTCCTTGCATGCTCATAGTACTTCATACATAAGTGCAGTACGACACTGTCCACAAGGAGCCATGGTCATGGATCATATTGCCATGCAATT
>NW_019154115.1:21219898-21245983 GCF_002288905.1 Enhydra lutris kenyoni | reverse complement strand
AATTGCATGGCAATATGATCCATGACCATGGCTCCTTGTGGACAGTGCCGTACTGCACTTATGTAATGACTCCTTGCTGTTGCTAATATTTAGGTTATCTAATTCCCTCTGTTTGATTTCTTAGCTTTCCTAAAATCTTTGCAACCAATTTCCCTGCATTAAATTCCTTCTGTTTTAAGTTTTCATGTGGTTTGTACTTCTGAATTAGACCCTGACAGGTTAACTGTCCAAGAAGAGGGACCTGGTTAAAGAATGATAATAATCGGGGCGCCTGGGTGGCTCAGTGGGTTAAAGCCTCTGCCTTCGGCTCAGGTCATGATCTCAGGGTCCTGAGATCGAGTCCTGCATCGGGCTCTCTGCTCGGCAGGGAGCCTGCCTCCTCCTCCTCCTGTCTCTCTCTGCCTGCCTCTCTGCCTACTTATGATCTGTCAAAAAAAAAAAAAAAAAAAAAGAATGATAATAATCACCATAGTTTATATTTATTAAGACCTTACTAAGATCCAGGTCCTCTGCTAGAGATTTTCTATGTGTTAACTCATTTAATCCTCTTGATAACTCTGAAAGGTAGATCCTCTATTTATCCCCATCTTATAGAGAGGTGGCAAAACTCGCTTGAAGTTACACAGGCAGTGGCCCAAGTCTGTGTAACACAAAATTCATACCGCTCGTAGTCATTCATCACTGTAATGAATATTGTGCAAACATGAAAACAATATTAAAAAAATAAATATATAGAAAATGCCCATGATATAATATTGTTTTCAGAATAAGATAGAGGGACACCTGGCCATCTCAGTTGGAAAGGCGCACAACTCTTGATCTGGGGGTCATCAGTTCAAACCCCATGTTGAGTGTAGAGATTACTAAAAAAAATAAACTTAAAAAAATAAAATAGGGGCGCCTGGGTGGCTCAGTGGGTTAAAGCCTCTGCCTTAGGCTCAGGTCATGATCTCAGGGTCCTGGGATTGAGCCCCACATCGGGCTCTCTGCTCAGCAGGGAGCCTGCTTCCCCCCTCTCTCTGCCTGCCGCTCTGCCTACTTGTGATCTCTGTCTGCCAAATAAATAAAAAATCTTTAAAAAAATAAGAAAGAAAGCTCATTACGTAGAATCCTAAGAGTTTTTTTTTTAATCTAATATGTATCTATATATCTCACAGATGATACTGGTGATGTCAAAACAATCAATTTCTGGGTGGTAGAATTACAACTCATATTTATTCTCTTCTGTATGCACCTATATGTTTTTCTGAAATTTTTCTGTTTTTAAAAAATGATGTGTATGATCATGTATCAGGCAGAATTTAGGTGTGACACCTCCAAGAATTCATCAAAGACTCAGACACATGCTATCTTTTGGCCCCATTGGCCTTGGTGGACCATCTCAGGGTCTTCCCATTTTCATATCAGCAGCAGGAAAGAGGAAGGGAGCCTCCCTTCTGTTGGAGACTCCCCAGAAATGCCATATACTTCTGTTTCCAGAACATTTGTCAGAAGTTAGTCACAGGGTCACCAGAGGCTGCAAGGGAGGCAGTAAATGTAGCCATTCAGGTAAGCACCTATGTCAGTTCTGTTAGTTAAAGTGGATATCCGGCAGTAGGCATTCTCTTCCACAGACAATTATGATCAGTATAAGGTAAGAATAAATCATGTTGCTTTAATTGTTCAATTCTATCACATAGTATCTAACTAATAGGTACCATTTATATCCAGATAGAGATGTTTGACCTTCCAGTCTTTACAAAGGGTACAGTCTATGGGGAAATGATTTTTTTAAATTAATTTTTAATTTTGGAATAATTTTAGACTTAACAGAAAAATTGCAAATATAGCACAGAGAACTCCTTGTTTATCCAGTTTCAGCTTCCCCAAATATTATCTTTTTTTTTTTTTAAGATTTTATTTATTTGTCAGAGAGAGAGAGAGGGAGAGAGAGCAAGCACAGGCAGACAGAATGGCAGGCAGAGGCAGAGGGAGAAGCAGGCTCCCTGACGAGCAAGGAGCCCGATGTGGGACTCGATCCCAGGATGCTGGGATCATGACCTGAGCCGAAGGCAGCTGCTTAACCAACTGAGCCACCCAACTGAGCTGCTTAACCAACTGAGCCATCCCCCAAATATTATCTTCTTAATCACTATGGTGCATTTGTCAGAACTAGAAAGGCAACACTGGTACATCATCATTAAGGAAACACTAGATTTTATCAGCTTTCACCAGTTTTCCCACTAAAGCCCCTTTTCAGTTCCAGGATCCAGTCTAGGAACCGACATCGCATTTAGTTATCATGTCTCTTTAGTCTCCTCTGATCTGGGATGGCACCTCAGATCTTTTTTTGTTTTTGTTCTGTTTTGTTTTCCAAATGACCTTGACGGTTTTGAGGAGTACAGGTCAGCTATTTGTAGAATATCTCTCAGTCTGGGTTTGTCAGATGTGTTCTCATGGTTAGACTGGGGTTATGGGTTTTAGGGTGAAGCACAGATGTGAGGTGCCTTACTCATCACATCTACTGGGGGGTACCTGATATCTACATGACATCACTGATGATGTAACCTTCATCACCTGATTAAGGTGGTGTTGGCAAGACTTCTATACTATAAATTATTATATTTTCCCTTACTATACTCTAGAAGTGAGTCATTAAGTATGGGACATAGTTGGAGTAGGAGGCAGGGTTTCTACATATATTAGTTGGGACTCTTCTGTAAAGAAGTTGCCTCTTCTCGGTGGGGGAGTACATTTTTAAGGCTCAAAATGCACACAGATATGGAAACCCCCTGGGTGGGGGTGGGGGGTCAGGGAGGCCTCAAGAGTGCTTAAGATCTTTAGAAGAGAGCATGAAGAGTGAAATGGGGTGGCAAAGGGAAAAAAGGAAAGGATACAAAGGTTCTCCCCAGACACACATCTTACTGGCAGACCCAGGCCAGGCAGAGGCATGTGTCTCCATTACACAATGGAGCAGGACCACATTTATTGGCAGGGATGAAATATGGATGGATGGAAATCAGTCTGCACCCATCTCAAAGCAAATACTCTAAAGAAGGATTTCTGAATAACTTAATGGCTGTGCTGATGGATTATACTAAGCATGACTTCTTTCTATCTCCCTGAATCTTTGTGGTAAGATCTTCATGAAAGATTAAAATCAGGAAAGATGAATGTCTTTTTCTTAACTTTAAAAAGCTCAGGTTTATGTTTGTTCTGGTTATACATTATATCTGTTCGACATAGAAAATAAATAAAATTAAGACGCAAATAGTAAAGTGGCGCCTGGGTGGCTCAATGGGTTGAGCCTCTGCCTTCGGCTCCGGTCATGGTCCCAGGGTCCTGAGATCGAGCCCCGCATGGGACTCTCTGCTCAGCGGGGAGCCTGCTTCCCCCTCTCTCTCTGTGACTGCCTCTCTGCCTACTTGTGATCTCTGTCAAGTGGATAAATAAAATCTTAAAAAAAAAAGATACAAATAGTAAAAATTACTCATAGTCCCACCTCACAAAATACTTAGCTGCAACTAAAAGTTTTATACATGGATATATATACACACATACAAATAAATAATATAATATATTTATTTACATGGTGGAAAAATTAGAAATTATATATAATTATATATAAATTAAAGTCTAATTCATAGCCTCCTGAAATTTTTTTAATACCTGTGTTTGCGTACCTTTTTTAACCAAAAACTGGAATCACACTATACACATTATTCTATAATTCTCCTCTGAAAATAAGTTACCATTAATCATCATTATTAGCATCATGAATGTTACTATTTATTGAAACATCTACTTTTAGGGAGGTACCATTATCCCCATCTATAGATTAAGAAATTGAGGATGACACACATTATATAAGTTGTGATCTTGGGGCACCTGGGTGGCTCAGTGGGTTAAAGCCTCTGCCTTCAGCTCAGGTCATGATCCCCGGGTCCTGGGTTCAAGCCCTGCACCGGGCTCTCTGCTCAGCAGGGAACCTGTTTCCCTGCCTGACTCTGCCTACTTGTGATCTCCATCTGTCAAATAAATAAATAAAATCTTTAAAAATAAATAAATAAATAAATAAATAAATAAATAAGTTGTGATCTGGAACAACTTTCACCAAGTATTGTAGAATCCAAAACTAAAGTACTTAATCTCTGTCAACAAATCCTCACTTAGAATATTGTTTTAAAGTTAATTGTTCAATTTATTAAAGTTACAAATATAAAATTCTCATTCAATTCACAATGTTAATCATTCTCTTATTTTCCATATAAATGTAGAAAAATTTAATAATTACCAATCAGAAGCTTGTATGAATTTTGGTTCCATTTACAAATTTAATTAAATGCTTTAATTATTCAAATTAAATTTTGAAATTTAATATAGTCAGCTTCTTTTTTAAGTATTTCAGTATCTGATTTACAGAAAAACCTCTCCAAAGTATTTAAGTAATATTTGTAAATTCAATCAATTAAATATAAATATGAGTCTAAAATGCCTTTAATTGTTCCCATACTGTTTATAAAGTAAGTGAGATTTAAACATTATATGACAGGGTGCCTGGGTGGTTCAGTGAGTTAAGCCTCTGCCTTCGCCTCAGGTCATGATCTCAGGGTCCTGGGATGGAGCCCCCGCATAGAGCTCTCTGCTCAGTGGGGAGCCTGCTTCCCCCCCACCCCACTGCCTGCCTCTCTGCCTACTTGCGATCTTTGTCAGATAAGTAAATAAATAAAATCTTTAAAAAATATAAACATTATATGACAAGTTTAAACCAATTATTCAATTACACATTGTAAGTTAGAATTGCAAACAAATCATTAAGACATAAGTATTAACACTGCTTGTTCTTCATCTTCATAGTTAATTCTAGATATCCTTGAATCAAAACATTATTTAACCAGTTCCAGTTCATGTAACAGAGTAGCAGCCTGTGTTAGATTAACTTTCTTACCAATAACAGTTATAAATCCTGGACAAAATATAAAAAACAACTCTGTGAAGGCACTGGAGAGCAACCCAAAGTAGGGAGAAATGGAAAGGATAGTATCCTTGAAGAAGGGAAGCTCACTGTGTGAGGTCCACATTGAATCAGATTTTCCCCTGAAGGCACATCATAGTTTACTGCAGTGCCTGGGGAAATAGAGCTCAAGCAGAAAGTAACAGTTTCACTAGGCTGAAGAAAGAGAGCCAGAGTTTTGGAAGTGATTCAGATGCACTGGAAATGGGCATTGGTTGGTGGTGGGGGGGGGGTGTCCCAGGGGGGGAAAAAAGTCATGAAAGTAGGAGATGAAAATTTTTCACATAAATTTCTCTTAAATCCTGATTCCTAAATACTGTATGCATGGAAAAAAGCCTCAAGAAACCCAGCAAAAGGAAGGAAGCTAAGGAACTGAGCTGAGATTTTAGCCGCTGTCTAGGACTTGGAAGTTTAAGTTTGACATTTAAGTCCAACAAAAATAGAGGAGTTTGGTAAACAGCTTGGCTTTGCACTGACAAGTCAGGAGGGCCACACTTTATGCATAAAGACCACATCTGAGGACCAAGGGCCAAACTGAATATAGCTACTCTAACAAGGGCCAAAATGAGTCTCCCAAGAATCCAGGTAACATGCCAGTAATTTAACTGCTGCCATAATAGAATAGAATACTCTTTACAAGAAGATCACTCAATCCAGAGTTTCTGCAACATATTATTTACAGTTCCCAAAATACAATAAGAAAATTATTACACATGCAAAGAAGCAAAAAAAATGTGACCTGTAATTAAGAGTTCAGTAGAAGCAGACCCACAAATGACTCACGTTAGAATTAGCTGAAAAGGACCTTAAGACTGGTGTAATAAATATGATAGGAAAATATGGGCAAATGGGTGAATGGATAGGGAATTTCAATGAGAAATGAGAAACAATTTTTTAAAGAATCAGAAATTCTTTAATTGCATAAACTAAATGTAATCATGAGAAAATACCAAAATATCCTACAGTAATAAAAGGGCAATCAAGACATTCTCAGATGAAGAGAGACTAAAATAATTTGTTACCAGAGATTGACCCTAAAATACAAGATGAAGTTCTTCAACAAAAAGGAAATGAAAAAAGGCAAACTCAAAACATAAAGAACAACAACAAAAAAATAACAAAAAATAAATTAAAATGTGGGTAAGTACAATGGATCTTCCTTTTCTTGAGCTTTTAAAATTATGTTTGATGGCTGAAGCAAAAATTAAAATGCTGTATGGTATGTTTCTCAATATCTGTGAGTAAATATTTAGGACAATTACATGGAGAAAGGTAGAGGGACCTAAATTTTTCTACACTTCACTCAAAATGGTAAAATGTTGATACCAGTTGTCTTAGTCTGCCTAAGCTGCCATAACGAAAATACCATAGACTGTGTTTAAAGAATAGAAATTTATTTTCTCACAGTTCTGGAGGCTGGGAGACCAAGATCAGGGTTCCAGTTGTTTCAGTTCCTGGTAAAAGCTCTCTTCCTGCCTTGTAGATGGCCGCTAGCTTGCTATGTGTTCATGTGACCTCTTCTTTATGCTTGCATGGAAAAACAGGGAGATCTCTCTTCTTCCTCTTATAGGACCACTTATAATATACCTTATTATAGGTATATACCATGCATATACCAGTCTTATCCCATTAGGACCCAAACACTATGACCTCATTTAACTTTGATTACCTCTACAGGCCCTATGTCCAAAAATAGTCATAGTGAAGGTTAGGGCTCCAACATATGAATTTGGGAGGAACACAATTCAGTCAATAGCATTAGTGAACTGTGATAAGTTATACATATATAATATAATACCTAAAACAACCATTGAAAAAAATCTATGAAAGAGATACCTTCAAAAACACCATAGATAGAAAGAAGACATACAAATGTCCAAAGGTATATTAAAAGGTGCCTAACATAACTAATAATGAGGGAAATGAAAAAACAACAAAGAGATATCCCCTCACACCTGGTAGAATAGCTATTATCCCCCCCCCCCCCCCCGCCCACACACACAGCCTTCAAAACAAAAGATAACAAATATTGGTGAGGATGTGAAGAAATTGGAATCCTTATATACTGTTGGTGGGAATGTAAAATGGTGCAGCTACTGTGGAAAACAATATGGCGGTTCCTCAAAAAATAAAAAATAGAACTACCAGAAGATCCAGTAATCCCCTTCTGGGTATTTATCAAGAAGAACTGAAATCAGGATCTTGAAGAGATAATTGCAGAGATACCAATCTGAGGGCATCACTTACAATAGCCAAGATATGAACACAACTTAAATGTCCATTAACAGATGAATGAATAAAGAAAATATGGTATATACGTATCATGGAATATTATTCAGCCTTAAAAAAGAAGAAACCCTGCAGTACATGACACTATAAACAAATTTGGATAATACTACGCTAAGTGAAATAAGCCAGTCATGGAAAGACAAATATTGCCTGATTCCACTCATCTGAAGAATCTAAAAAAACTCATAAGAAGAGAAAGCTGAATGGTGGTTGCCAGGGAATGGGAGGAGGGGAATGGGGAGCACTTATTCAACCAACATAAAGTTTCAGTTAAGCAAGATGAATAAATTCTAGAGCTCTGGTGTATAGTATCATGCTTATAACAGTACTGAATTAAACTCTTAAAAATGTGTTAAGAGAGTAGATCTTATGTTAAATGTTCTCACCCCAGTAAAACAAACAAAAGTCACCACCATCACCACCAACAACAAAGCTACAGTAAGAAGTACCAAGGAGCATGGACTATTAACAATAAAAGAATCTAGTCCTCTGGGGAAGAACCCCACTATAGATGAGAAATTCTAACATTCAAGGAGAAGCCTGAGGAATAGCCCCTTGGCAAGATTCCAAGATAGAAAATCAGCACAAGAAAATCAATCATATGTTGCTATGCTAGCAACAAACATGGGCCAAACAAAATTTACAACACAATACCATTTACAATCACTCCAAAAGAAATCAAATACCTAGATATGAATCTAACAAAATACATACAGATCTGTATCTGGTTCTGCAGGAATATCACAAGCGATGTTTTGTTCTTATTGAATCTTCGTGGGTGTTGTAGGGCTTTGATTGGTCCCATTATTGATGATTTTCACCTCAATTGTTTGATTAAGGTGTCGTCTCTCAGGCTTTTCCACTGTAAAGTTACTCCTTTTGAAATTTTTTAAATTTAAAGAAAATGGTTTTTTAAATTGCATACAGTAAAGTTCACCTCTTTTTGGTGCCCCGTTCCGTGAGTTTTGACAAGCACATAGAATCATGTAACCACCACCATAGACCAGAGACAGAACAATTCTACCACTCCAGAAAACACTGCTTTCTGCTGTCCCTTTTTGGTCAAGCCCTCCTTCTTCTCCGAGCACTTGGCAACCACTGATCTCTTCTCCATCCTGTAGTTTTGCCCTTTCCGTAACGTCATATAAATGGAATCATACAGTATGTAGCTAACTGTAGCGTCCTTGCAGTTAATATTTATGAGGAAGTCATTTTAAACTGTATAATATCCTGCTCTTCATCATGCTTTCTATTTATTTATTTACCTATTTATATCAGGATGAACTCGCGGTTCCTGACTGATTAAATCTATTACATCTATTACTATCATCATGTATTTTGATGCTCAAATTGTTCCTGATTTGACTAATGGGAGTCCTTTCAAGTTGGCATCTATCTCCCTCTGACATAGCCCCATCATTTTTGAGTGCTTTCTGGATTTCCAGCACAAGATATCCCAGGCTTACAGGGGCACCATCACTCCGGGGATGTGAGTTTTTGCGGGTCCTTTCAGTAGACAGAGCAGGAGAATATGTACGTATGTGTGCATGTACATATGTATGTATATGGTAAATACATATACATTTCCGTCCATATTTTTTAAAATTTTATTTATTTATAAATACATTTTATTTAGTTAGTTATTTGAGAGAGAAAGAGCACGAGCTGGGGGAGGAGCAGAAGGACAAGCAGACTCTTTGCTGAGCAGGGAGCTCGATGTCGAGCGCAATCCCAAGACCCTGAGATCATGACCTGAGCCAAAGTCAAACACTTAACTAGCTGAGCCTCCCAGGTGCCCTCCCCATACTTATCTCTATTTATGTCTCTCTCTCTATATATATATATAGAGAGAGAGAAAATGAGAAAAAAAAAATATATATATATATAGAGAGAGAGAGAGAGAAAATGAGCGCTCTAAGCTCACACCAATACCTTGAATTCCAGTCTAACATCATAGGGTTCAATCAAGTTTTATCTTGTTCCGTATTTCTAACTCTCTTCTCTGACGGTGAGAAACATGGCTCCAATCATCCTTAATGTGTTTAGTTATTTAGTATATACCCAAATTTGCATCACTGTCACCAACCCCTCACTCATGCCAAATTCCCATTTGGGTTTCAGCTTCTCACATTGGACCAGCCCAATGCACAAGCACCCCGCCTCACCCTGCTTGGGATCCAACATCCAGTGCCAGGCTGGCCTTCTAGATGGATGCCCTCTAGATCCCTCTAGATCCCATGCATGGGCTCTGAAACCCCCTTCCAGGTCTCCCCAGCACCTCCATGTGAATGCCTTCCCCATCCTGCTCAGGATCTGACACCCCACAACAGCCCTTGCCAGCATCTGCATTCCTTCTCTACAGGGATAGCCTCCTCAATTTGCTTGGGCTTTGAGCCCCCAGCAAGGACCACCCCAACTTCTGAATATGCTTCCCATGCCAGCCTGTCCCTCCTCAGCCACATGGATATCCTTCGCACCCTGCACTGGGCATCTCACTATGTAATACCCTTCTTATGGTCTTCCGGCTCCTGCACTGTGTCTTGCCCGCCCACCCCCCAACGGAGGCCCTCCTCACACCGGCACACAGAGAGATAAAAACAGATCATCTTGACTGAGTTGAAGCTGGTCTATGTCCAGTTCACCTTTGCCCCTAGAGCAATGCCCATCATGAGTCTCAGTGGGAGGGCCTATGTGTTACCTTGGTGGATCTTTAAATATTTGTCTCCACATACATGTGAGATTGCCAAACCCTCTGCTTAGCTTTTTAGCCCCTTAGCAACTTCCTGTTCATTTTTCTTGGAAACTCATGAGTTCAACTTGGGTATCAACAAATGTCTTGAGAAGGGATTAGAAGTAGAATTTCAGGCTCACTTCTTTGTATTTCCCTTTTATTTTTTCTGGGATCTCTAGTCCTCAAATCCTGCCTGTGTAAGATAGCCCTGAAATTCAATTTCTGCCTCTGTGGTCCCATAAGCTTGCTGCAGCTTTGCCTCTCCTGCTTCCCATTCTATTGGCAGGACCATGAACTGGTAACTGCCGCAAGGGGGCAAGTTACTGAAAATTTAGATCATAATCAGCAAGCTTCCCTTGGCTTTAGGATGTTGGTCCCTCAAGTCCCAGCTGTCTTGCTTACTCTCCAATGCAGTCAAAAAGCAGCTTTTTAAAATCTAGTTTTGGGAGCGCCCGGGCGGCTCAGTTGTTTAAGCATCTCCCTTCAGCTCAGGTCATGATCTCAGGGTCCTGGGATGGAGCCCTGCATCAGGCTCCCTACCCAGCAGGGAATCTGCTTCTCCCTCTCTCTGCCTCTTCCCCATCTCCCTCTGTCCCTTCTCCTCTCCCCCCTCCTCTCTCTCCTCCCACTTGTTTTCTCTCTCTCTCTCCCTCAAATAAATACAATCTTTAAAAAAATAAAATAAAATCTAGTTTTCATAGCAGTTCTTAGCAGGAGAATAAATCTGATACCACCTACTCTGTCCTAGCTAGAAGCAGACATCTACCTTTAGTTTTCTGTTTTTCCTTCTTGATAAATGTTGCTTTGAGTTGGGAAGTCAATAGGTTCCCTGTGCGATTTTGGCGGGGGGAGGATTAGGGTGTGTGTAGACTACCATCCTTCTAGAGTAATTGCCTATTTAGGTGCTAGAGGGAATTAGGTATATTCTGTTCCTCTCTGGAAAGAACATGAAACCAGCCATCCTATCAGATCAGGGTTCTCTGTGCCCTGAAGGGCTCACATGTGAGGGAAAACTGTTGTTCTCAGTAGATAGCCCATTTCTTCCTTTTATCAAGTCTGTTTCATAAAATAGAGGAATTTCAAACCAGAATTACAAAAATTAGAACATATTTTAAATGTTCATATGTAACAAATATGACCTTTTAAAAATACAAAACATGCCATTGTTTACATTTTATTATTTATTAGACACCTAGAAGAATTGTAAGGCTATTAATTAACAAGGCACTATCAGCACGGGGGTCCAGTAAAGGGCCGCAAGTTTAAAACTGTAAAAAAACCAACTTTTCCTCCATTCCCGTCTATGTGCCTTGTAAGTAGAGATTTGATCTCAGTGTGACATAATGTCCACGTTCTAAATGTGAATGCTGTACTGGGAAATGGGAGTCCCTGACCATGACAGGCTCTGACTGAGAGAACCGTGGATGTTAAGCAGAAAGACCTAACTGCGGACTTGCCCCTAGGCAGGAACACTGAGAGAAGAGGATGACAGTATATTTAAAAAAAAAAAAAATCACTAGATTTAAAAGTGTTTTACTAGCTTGGGCGCATCTGGATGGCCCGTTTAGCATCTGACTCTTGATTTGGGCTCAGCTCATGATCCCTGGGTAGTGGGTTTAACCTCTATGGGGTTGTTTCCCCACAAAGTCACAAGAAACTGATGTCCCTCTCTCAGGTTTGCAAGGATGAGATGAGGCAATGGTACATGAAAGTACTTGGCAAAGAGTAGTGACTAATTTTAGAGACTATTTTCAAAGATGGTTTAAGATCGGTTAGGACTTCAGGGATTGCTAAGCCTGTGTGAACACCTCTCCATTCTCTGCTCCACGTACAGGATACTCTTTGCTTTCACAATGGAGGGCAAAAGTTTAACTCAGTAGTCCCATTGGGCGAGAATGGCTGTACATAATACATATGTGTAATTAGTTTTTTCATGAGGGTGAAATGATAAAGATCTAGAAGACTCTTTAGCATTATCTTGGCTTGATCTCTTCATTTTGCAGTGGAGGAAACTGAAGCCCAGGGGGTTGAAGGGCCTTGCCCTAGGTATCGTCCTTGATGACTAGCAGAGCCAGACTGACAAATGGGGGCCCAGACACCCAACTCCCCTCTCCTCCCACTGGGTCCACACTGATTATGGTTGCTTCGGAGGCCTAGGGTCCTCACTGGCCCTTTGTCTCTTCTGCCTCATCCTAACAGCCAAGGCAAGTCACCCGGCCAGCCCAGGTTCACGGCAGGGGAAACGGGGTCTACCCCCTGGTAGGAGAAGCTGCAATGTCACATTGCACCAGGCCTGGATACAGAACAGGGAGAAGAACTAAGAAAAACACAAAAGGCAAGTGTCTTCCACGGCCTTATCTTTGCTCTGTCCAAAAGTAGCCACGAGTGTCACACAAACTTTTCTTAAGTATAAGAAATAGGCATATCTTTGGACTTTGTAGGCATCTGTACACTGTGGAGAAGCCTTGGGTAGGCAGTTCTATACCTGAGTGCCCATTCCATGCAGGGTGCTGAGAGGAGAACGAGGCAGCAGTCTGCAGGAGTCAGTGATCTGGGCCTGTAGGCTCACAAGCAAGGTAAGGTACACATGGGGACAATCACAAGACAGCGAATGGCAGTGGACAGCGACTCAGTGTGGGCACAGGGGGTGGGAGTAGCTTGCCGATGGTCAGGACAGCAAAGCTTCCTTGAAAGACGTGAAGTTTATACGAGGCAGGGAAAGGCGCCTAGCACTTAACTAGCCACATAGAGGGTGGAGACAAGGTCTGCCCAGAGGGAAATGACAGCAAAGAAAGTGTAACATCCCGGGCGAGCCTGCGTCACTGAGGGAAGGCGGATGGCATTCAAGGTGGAAAGACAGGGTTATGCCAGATAATAGAAAGCTTCCATCCAGGATGGCTGGAACCCACTGAAGGGGAGGAAATGCACCTACAAGCCTGTGAGGTGGGGCTGGAACAACTTCCAGGGCAGAGGAAACTGGGAGAAACCTCTCTCAGCCCACACGCTGGTGCGTTAAGGCCTGGGTAGCCGGAACCTAAAAGGAAAAAAGCTAAGGCTGGGCTAGAGGGCAAATTTGGAACATTTATGTCCCTTGCATTCAGACACTCATGGCAAATTGCACTAAAAGCTAACTTAGTGTTTAGTGATTTTGAATAAATATGTGTAAAATTGGAGGTTCTTTTTACCCCAATGGTGATTTCCACTTTTACCCTAAATGCAAAAATATTGGTCACATGATAAGGAAGCCAAATTTTTTTCAGCTTATTTTTTTTTTAGCCCTGGAAAAAATTCTAGTGCAAAAGCAAATCAAATGTAGATACGAGGAAAGTTCATTTTTGAAAATGCTGTATTAGATACCATTCATTTGTAGCACTTAAAACTAATATTATTTAGATTCAGTATTTCAGTATTTATTACCTTGAACCTGCACTATCCAGCATGTAAGCCACTAGTAAGTATATGAAATGTAGCCAGTCAAGTGTAAATTATATACCAGATTTCAAAAACAGTACAATAAAAGAATGTAAAATGCCTTTTTAATGATATTTATATTGATGGCTTATTGAAATGATTTGATAGTGTTAAATAAAATATATTAAAATTAATTTTACCTATTTCTTTTTGTTTTTTAACATAACTATTAAAAAATGTAAAATTATACATGTGTTTACATTTGTGGCTCACATTATATTTCTACCGGGCAGTGCTATTTTAAGTTTCATTTGTCTAGAAATATTATGTTAGGGAGTGGCCCATACCACAGTTAATAACATTAACAGGTGGGAGGGGTTTGCATGCCCTGTGAAATGAAAAATTGTTCCATAGATTTCTATTTTCTTCCAGGCTGAATCTGTGATTTAGTGATAAATCCTACAACTACCTTGAAGCACATGGTATATTACATGCTTTCAAGGACAGCCGTTTCTGTGATTATGATTTCTTTTCCCACAGGGGAGGGGATACAAAAGAAGTTTGCAATAAAAATTTCCATTCGTTAACAAGTTTTAATAATAAATACTATAGGTTATCACTAAAGCATAATAAATAATGTGCCTGCATAATTTTAGCACCAATTTACAAAATCTACATGCAGCCAGCAGTAGACCCTTACTGAACAGGTGTGATGTTTTGTTCTCATTGCTGTTGTTTAATTAGGTCTCTTAAGTGTCTTTTAATCTTCAGCAGTCCCTTGCTGCTGTTGCTTGTTTCTCTTTTTCTGTGGCCTTGACTTTTTGAAGATTTGAAGTTGAGTGTCTTGTAGAATATTCTGCATGGTGTCCTTTTACTTGCTCCACACTCCCCTGAATTCCTGGAAAACAAAGATCGGGTCTAGAGAAGACTGATTACATTCAGGCCACACCGTTTAGTAAGAATAATGGTTGATATTGTGTACTTAGTATTGCATCATATTAGGAAGCACGTATGTCAAGTTTTTCTACAATTCATGATGTTAAACTGATCACGTGTTTAAAGTGGCAATTGCCAGGGGCACCTGGCTGGCTCAGTTGGTGGAGCGAGCGACTCTTGATCTCGGAGCTGTGAGTTTGAGTCCTGTGTTGGGTGCAGAGATTATTCAAATTAATTAACCAATTAATTTTTAAAAAGCAGTCATTGCCAGATTTTTCCATGGCAAAAGTATATGTTTCCATTTGCAATTAAAAGTAATCTTGTAGATGATACCAGTTTCGTAATAACTGTTCGTTTAATGGTTGTAGCATCTATTACCAAATTCTTGCTTGAACCAATTATTTCATTAGAAGTTGCAAAATGGTGATTTCTAAATTCTCCAGTTCCTTTTACATCTATTAGCTGGCACTCTGCTGTAAAGAATCATTGTTTTCTCTCTTTCTCTCCTTTTGATTACCATGAGTTCATGGATTGTTATTTATACAATAATTTACAATCAAGTACAGCATCATTTTGATGCTCAAGTTGTCCCAAATTTGGCCAAAGTCCTTTAGACATACCCCATCATTATTTGAGCACTGCCTTGCTTTCTGGTACAATGAAATGTTCCAGGCTCACCTTGTACTTTCTCCACCCCAAATTGGGTTTCTTCTAGTGAAGAAGGCTATTTAGAAGCCAAGATCTGGACCTTAGGTAAGCTCAGTGCACAAGGGTCTCTTAATGAACAGTCTTTTAAATTAGGGTGTAATTCACATACCATAAAATTTACCCTTAAAAGTAAATAATTCAAAATGCAAATCGAAACCACAATGAGAGGATGCCTGGGTGGCTCAGTCGGTTAAGCTTCTGCCTTCAGCTCAGGTGATGATCTCAGGGTCCTGGGATCAATCCCCCCGTCGGGCTCCTGGCTCAGTGGCAAGTCTGCTTCACCCTCAGCCTCTGTGATTGCTTTTGCTCTCTCTCAAATAAATAAGTAAAATCTTACAAAAAAAAAATCAAGGAAGCAAGCAAGAACAATGAGTGCTCTCTTCAGCAGCCTATATACTGAAATTGGAACAATACAGAGAAGGTTAGTATGACCTCTGGACCAGGATGACATATAAATTTGTGAAGTGTAAAAAAAAATCCATAAGGAGATACCATTTCACAACCATTAAGATGGCTATCATAAGAAAAATAATTTAGGGGCCCCTTGGTCGCTTAGAGGGTTAGGTCTCTGCCTTCGGCTCAGGTCATGGTCCCAGGGTCCTGGGATCGAGTCCCACATCGGGCTCTGTGCTCAACGGGAGCCTGCTTCTTCCTCTCCCTCTGCCTGCCATTTCCTCTGTTTGTGCTCTCTCTCTCTCTGTCAAATAAATAAATAAAATCTTAAAAAATAAAGAAAAGAAAAATAATTTAAACAGAGAATAACAACTGTAGGTAAGGATGTGGAAAAACTAGAATCTTGTGCACTGCCAGTGGGAAAGTAAAATGGTATAGCCGCTATGGAAAACAGCATGGCAGTTCCTCAAAAACTCAAAATAAAATTTCCATATGACCCAGCAATTCCATTCTTAGGTATATACCCCAAAGCACAGAAAGCAAGGTCTCAAAAAAAGGTATTTGAACACCCATGTTCAGAGCAGCATAATTCGCAATAGCCTAAGAAGAAACCTAAGCGTTTGTCAATAAGTGAATGGATAAACATGTGAGATAAATACATATACTATAATATATATGGAGAGAGTATCTATATACTGTTATCTTCCTGGAAAAGGAAGGAACTTTTGCACATGCTCCAGCATAGATGAAACTTGAAGACATTATGCTCAGTGAAATAAAAGAGTCACAAAAAGATAAAAACAGTATAAGTCCATTTCCATGAGGAGCCTAGAGAAGTCAAATTCAGAACTGGGAGAGGAGGGAATGGAGAGTTATCATTTAATGGGACATGGAGTTTTGGTTTTGCAAAATGAAAAGAGTTCTGAAAAATGGGTGGTAGTGATGGCTGGTCAACAATGTAAATTGTACTTAACATCACTGAACCACACTCTCAAATATTCTTAAAATGATAAATTTTATGTTATGTGTATTTTACCACAAGTTTTTAAAATTCAATGATTTTTTTAGTGTGTTCAGAGTCATACAGCCATCACCACTTCTAATTCTGGAACATTCTTTTTTTTTTTTTTTTTAGATTTTATTTATATATTTGACAGCGAAAGACACAGTGAGAGAGGGAACACAAGCAGGGGGAGTGGTAGAGAGAAAAGCAGGCTTCCAGCAGAGTGGGGAGGCTGACGTGGGACTCGATTCTAGGACCCTGGGATCATGATCCAAGCTGAAGACAGATGCCTAGTGACTGAGCCACCCAGGCATCCTAATTCTGGAACATTCTTATCATTTCCACGAGAAACCTGGTGTTAGGAATTACTAGCAATTACTGCCAGCAATCACTTCCCAGTGATTTGGGCCCCAAATCTACTTTCTATCTATCTATCGTGTGTGTTTTCTGGACATTTTATATGAATGGAATCATAAAGTATGTGGCCTTTGTGTCTGTCACTTAGCATAATATTTTCAAAGTTCATTCAAGTTGTAATATGCATGAATATTTCATTTCTTTTCATGGCCAAATAATATTCCATTGTACAGATATGTTGTATTCGTTTATTCATTGGTTAGTTGGTGGATGTTTGGATTGTTCCCATTTTGGGCTTGTAAGAATAATGTGCCATGAACATTAATGTACAAGTTTTTGTGTGAGCATATTTTTCTCGGATATATACCCAGGAGGGGATTTGCTGGGTTATATAGTCTCTCAATGCTTAACTTTTTTTTAAAGGTTTTAATTTTTATTTTTAAGTAATTGCTATACCCAAAGTGGGACTTGAACCTATAACCCTGAGATCAAGAGTCATGTGCTCTACTGACTGAACCAGCCAGATCCCCTTTAATAAAAGAAAAATTTTAAAAATGGGTTGTTGTTTTTTTTTTTAGTAACATGCTTAACTTTTTGAGGAACTGTCAGACTGTTTTCCCCAGCGGCTGCAGTATTTTACATTAGTAACAGTGTATGAGGGTTTCCAATAGTTTTTTTGAGTAGTTGTATTAAAGTAATTGTCTAATTTTTCTAAAAAAAAGACCTATACATTGCTTAAATCATACAGCTCTGTGCTTTGTTTTGCTTTGCAAATTTGTAATCAAATAAGCTGGACATGCCTCACATGAGGGGGGAAATGAGCTATTTTAATAATAAAATATATACTACCACCTCTGGTATCTCTAATCCAGAATATTTTTCCATTCCACCCTAACACCTGTGGCCTCCTGACTACTTGCCGGAGCCGGACAGCTAAGCAGGAGAATGAGTCTCGGACTTGGCCAGTCCTGCTGGAATGCCCTCAGCTTCCCGTCCATCCCTTTTCCGCAATGCAGAGCAGCCGCGAACTACATTTCCCAGAATGCCCCCACATGGAGGTTGGAGTTCGCAAGAAAGGAATTCGGGGGAAATTTGGAAGGTAGACGCGAAAGCGACTCTGTTATTCTCCAGAGGTGGTGACAGCCGGATGCTGAGCGGATCTGAGAGTCGCCCAGAATGCCCGATAGGTTCTCCGGAGCCCCCGCTTCAGGCTGAGACCGCCGGCGTCCACCTGTGCCTTCGCAGCGGCTGCCCCAGCTCCGCTCCCTGCCTGCTCGTCCAACAGCCGTGTAAGCCCCTTCTGCTGTGTTAGACCCCAGACCCCGAAGACATAGAGTGGCTTGTGGTTTCCTGAGCAAACCCTGAATAATACATGTGTATATGGGGCAGAGGTACCATTTAACATTTAATGTATTTAAAATACAATGGGGGGCGGGCGGGAAATGTGATGTGTCTAGAGACTGTTTTTGCACCTATGGGAAATTTCTGTTTCGGAGACAACCCGGAGCCAGCTTTGCTAGTCTTAATTTTCATGAGCATTAAACAACGACAAAAAAAAAAAAAAAAAAGACATTAAAAAAGTGTCGTTAAAAACTCATTGTAAGCTCCATTTAATGGTAGACTAATAATCCATCAAACAGATACCCTACGATTTAATGAACTAGTCCCATAATGTTGCCATTTAGGCTATTGTTTAAAATTGTTTTGGCAATTATGAATAATCCGGAAAAGAGCGACTCTTATGATTACTTTCTTTAGACAGATTCCAAAAAGTAATTATTTCCGGTTCAAAGAATATAGACATATTAAAGATTATGAATACACACTGCTAGATTGGTTTTCAGAAATGTAGCAATTTAGACTCCTACAAGTAGTGACCAAGAATTTGTCTTGCCTGTCGGGACAGCCTATGACTGCCATCAAATACTAGAATGTAACAGTAATGTTTGCTAATTTGCTAGGTAAAATTTCAGGTTTAATTTTTATTCACTTGTTGATTAGCCAAGACTGTTCTCTCTCTCTCTTCCTTCCTTTCCTAGCTTCCGTCCCCCCCTCCTTCTCCCTCTCTGTCTCCCTTTCCCCTTTCTTCTTCTCCCTCTCCCTCCCTTCTCTTCTTCCCTCCCTTCTCCTCTCTTCTTTCCTCTCCCTTTTTTCGTTCCTTTTTTCTTTCTCTCATTCTTTTCTTCTATTCTTCCTTCTTTTCTAGAATTCACATGCTTTGCCTATAAATCTATCAAGTACCATGTTTTTATAAATTCTCCCAACTTCCTGTTGCATTTAGTTTTGTTTGCATATCATTTTATTATGTATCTTAATAGTTTTAATGTAACAAAAAAATCTGTTCCTTTAGAATTCCTAACATTGCTTTCAATATTAAATAGTTGATTTGCCATTTGGAAATAAGGTAAATACTACCCTCTATTTTCTGTTATTTATGGCTTGATTTAAAATTATGGCTTGATTTTATACATTACCTCTTTGACTTGCCTGAACTTTTTTTGGGGGTGTGGGGGAGCATATATTAAGAAAAGCAGATCTAGGGGCACCTGGGTGGCTCAGTGGGTTAAAGCCTCGCCTTCGGCTCAGGTCATGATCTCAGGGTCCTGGGATTGAGCCCCACATCGGGCTCTCTGCTCAGCAGGGAGCCTGCTTCTCTCTCTCTCTCTCTCTCTGCCTATCTCTCTGTCTACTCGTGATCTCTGTCAAATAAATAAATAAAATCTTAAAAAAAAAAAAAAGCAGATCTAAGTTAATATTTCCCTGAAGAAACTAGTTGCTTGAGCACCCTTGGGACAATCCTACCTTTATGTAATCATATTTTTAGATTCTAAATGTAGCTCTTTTAAAGAATTAAGACATGCATGTTGAAGAAAGTTCAAACACCTCAGAAATACATAATGTGGAAAATTAAAGCATCCCACCCCTTAAAGGTAACCACTGCTGATTTAGTGGATTTTTTAAAATGTAGCTTTTTTATTTTATTTATTTTTTAAAGATTTATTTATCATTTGCGAGAGAGAGAGAGAGAGAGGGCATGTATGTGCTTGCATGTCCAAGCATGGCAGAAAGGGGCAGAGGGAGAGGGAGAGAATCTCAAGCAGACTCCTCATTGAGAGCTAAGCTTGGAGCCCCACACTGGGCTGGATCCTAGGACCCTGAGATCATGACTTGAGCTGGAATCAAGAGTCCCCCACTTAACCGACTGAGCCACCCAGGAACCCATAAAATTTAGATTTTTAAATTGAGGTATAGTGTACAAAAGTAATATGCATAGATTTTAAATGTACAGTTTGATGAGTTTTGACAAATATATATGCCCATATAACCATCAGCCAATCTAGCTACAAAACATTTCTGCTCCCAAAAAGTTCTCTCTTGCCCCTTCCCATTCAAGCCCCATTTCAAACTATTCCCAAAGCAACAACTGTTCCAATTTCAATCTCTTTGGTCTTGTTTTGACTGTTCTTACACTTCATATAAATGGAATCATAAGTATAAACTCATTTATGTCTGGCTTCTTTCACTCAACATAATTCTTTTGATAGTCATCAATGTTATTCTGTGTATTAGCACTTCTGTTTATTGCTGAATAGTTTTCCAATGCATGAATGAATCATAGTTTATTTACCCATTAAAACTTACTGATGGACATAAGAGTTCTTTCCAGTTTGAGACTATGTCAAATAAATCTGCTAAGAACATTCTAGTATAAGACTTTCTGTCAGCATTTCCAGAGTGGAATTTCTGGGGCATAGGGTAGGTGTAACTTTAATTTTATGAGAAAGGGACATACGGTTTTTTAAAATGGTTGTACCATTTAACCATCCACTGGTAGTGTGGAACAGCTGCTTCCCATTCTCACCAAAACTTTACATTATCTTTTGTGTGTAATCGTATTTTTAATATATTTTGTTAAAATTATAGCGCAGTCACACAAGTTGCAAGTAAATACAAAGAACATTTTCCTTCACCATTTTAGAATAAGTTGCCAACCTGATGCTCCGTCCCCCTCTAATTCTGGAGTGTGTATTTTATACAATCAAGGACCTTCTACATAGTGATCAAAATTAGGAAGTTAATCTCGGTACGCAACAAATATTTAATCCTCAGACACTAATTCACTATTCAATTTAACAATTTGTCCTAATAATATTCTTTCTAGTAAGAGGATCCTGTTCAAGGTGTTTATGTTGCATTTAATTGTCAAGTTTCTTTAGTCTCCATCAAACTGGAACTTTCCTCAGGTTGCCCTTTTTATTTTAATTTTTAAAATCTAATTAATTAATTAATTAATCATTTCTTGAGAGAGAAAGTGTGAGCAGGAAGGGACAGAGGGAGAAGGACAGAGAGAATCATAAGCAGGCTCCATGCTGAGTGCAGAGCCCCATGTGGGGCTCGATCTCATGACCCTAAGATCATGACCTGAGTCAAAACCAAGAGCCGGAAGCTTAACAGGCTAAGCCAGCCACGTGCCCCAACCTGTTGCCTTTTTTTTAAAGTTTCCAAGCCAATTATATTGTAGAATAGCCTCAAAATTTGGGGCCAATTGATGTTTCTTCATAATTGTATCCATGTGACACATCTTTGGCAAGATTATCATAGCAGGTACGTGACTTTAATTTGTCCCCTTGCTGATCATATTCATTTCGATCAATTTGAATAAAGTGATATCTGCATGGTTTCTCCAATATAAAGGTACTCTTTTCTCTTTGTAATTCATATTTTTGTAGGGAAGTACTCTGATATTAGGTAACTATTTAATTGCTTCCAAAACTTTTAGTTTGTTCACTCATTAATTTATATCTGCATGGACTTGTGGTTTCCTATAGTCTTTAGTGGACAATAATCTATTACTATCATTTATTTTCATACTTAAATTGTACCATATTCGGCCCTATAAGCTGGCTTCTCTGTCCTTTTGAAATGTCCCCGTAATTCTTGGAATAATTCTCTGCTTTCTGGCACAAGAACATTCACTGTTGCCTTGAACTGAGAAGGAGCCATTCTCCAAGGAGACTTCATTTCTCTTAGTGGAGGATGGTATTTAGAAACCAATATTTAGGCCCTAGGTGTGGTCATTGTTATTAGCATAACACTGCTCCTAGTGCCTATCTCAGGAGAAAACTAGGGAATATGTGGATGGATACACACAAACACACATACCCCAAATGCACACAGTTATATCTATGTTTATATCTTTCCTTTTTTTTTTGAAAGAAAGTGTGCACACACACAGAGGCAGGGGTGGGGGGAGGGGCAGAGGAAGAGGAGAGAGAGAGAATCTTAAGCAGGCTTCACAATCCTGAGATCATGACTTGAGCCAAAATCAAGAGTCAGACTCTTAACCAACTGAGCCGCCCAGGCATCCCTATTTATGCTCATTTTTATACCTCTTTACATTTATTGAAAACCATAAGTCTATACCCATACTTCCAATTCCAACCCAACTCCTATGGTTCACATTAGTTTTCCCACTTTCCATATTTGTAACTCTTTTCTCTGATGTGTATTATCATTATTATATTTATTTGATCAGTACACTGAATATATCCAATCTCCCATCTCCACTGCTCTCTCCTCCCCGGTCTGGTCACCCTCCTCACTATACTTACTCTCTGATACTCCACTCCAGGTTACTCTTCTACCAGGACACCCTCCTCTACTTCCTCTGGTTCTGAGATCCTGCTTTGGGCTTCCTGTTCAAGCAGATGACTTCCTTAGACCACTTGGGCTCTGACTCTGGGTCACTCTCACAGGGACACCTTCTCACTCAGCTCAGGCTCTAGCTCCCCATGTTGGGCTATCTCCCCCATGGACTCTCTGCTCTACTCTGTTCTGACATCTAACACTGGGCTTCCCTCTGTGAAAGCACCTCTCTTACCTTGCTCACCTTACCAATATGCCATATTGGACTGTCCCTAGACATGCTTGCTCCCCTCATTCTGTTAGCGTTCTGATACACTGTTCTAATCCATTGTGGCTACCCCTTCCCCCAGGTATCCATCATGTGGCACCTACTTGGCTCTTCTCCACATAATGGCCTTAGGACTGAATCATTTGGGAAGCAAAGGGAAGGAGGAAGGTGTATGGACCTAATGTCATTCCTTTAAATTTTAGTTATTGTAAAGGTGACATAGTGTCTCATGTTTTTAGAGTGTG
Source organism: Enhydra lutris kenyoni (assembly GCF_002288905.1). NCBI lineage: Eukaryota > Metazoa > Chordata > Mammalia > Carnivora > Mustelidae > Enhydra > Enhydra lutris. The sequence goes on along the minus strand of NW_019154115.1, from coordinate 21,223,003 downwards.
TATCTTCGATGAATAATGATGTAGAGCTTCTTTTATGTGCTTATTGGCCATTTGTACATTTTTTCTCAAGTGTCTAGTTGAGGTTTTTTTTTTTTTTTCCCTCTGCCTTACTGATTTGTAAAAATCCTTCATACATTCTGGATTCAAGTCCTTTTTAAATGTATATGTTGAGAATGTATTTAACCACTTTGTGGCTTGCCTTTTTATTATCTTAATGGTGAAATTTTTACTTTTTATGAAGACCAACTTATGAGTTTTAATTTTATGGCTAGTGTTTTTGTGTTCCATCTGAAATATCTGCCTACTCCAAATTCATGAAGATCTTCTGTGTTTTCTTTTAAAAGCTTTAAAGTTCAGACTTTATGGTGAGGTCTCTGATCCATCTCAAATTAATTTTTGTTTATGCTGTGAGACCAAGACCAAGGTTATTTTTTTTCTAATTAGCTATCCAGTTGTACTAATACAGTTAAAAGATTTTCATTTTCTGATGAATGACCTTGGATCTCTTGTCAAAAATCAATTATTGTATACATGTGGATTTATTTCTGTATTCTCTGTACTGTTACTTCAATCTGTAGTCTACTAATACACCAGTACCCCTATCATACTTGATTATTGTACCATTGTAATCAGGTAGTGTAAGTCCTCCACTTCTTTTTTTAAAAGATTTTATTTATTTATTTGACAGAGAGAGAGAGCACACAAGCAGATGGAGTGGCATGTAGAGGGAGAGGGAGAAGCAGGTTCCCGCCGAGCAGAGAACCCAACATAGAGCTTGATCCCAAGACCCTGGAATCATGACCTGAGCTGAAGGCAAATGCTTAACCAACCAAACCACCCAGGCATCCAAAAAGTCTTCCACTTTTGTTCTTCTTTTCAAGATGGTTTCTGCTAGATCCTTGGGTTTCCATACAAATTTTATAATCAGCTTGATTAGCTATAAAAAATGCTGCCTGGGAATTTGATTAGTATGATATTAAATCTATAGGTCAAACTGGGGAAAGTCACCATCTTAATATTGGGTTTTTATGAAATGAACATTGTATATTTCCACTTATTTAGGTCTTTCCTAAATTTTTTCACAATGTTATCATTTGCAGTATACAGGCATACCACAGATATTATGGGTTTCGTTCCAGACCACAACAATAAAATGAATAAAACAATAATCAAATGAAGTTTTTGGTTTCCCAGTGCATAGAAAAGTTACACTTACAGAATAGTCTGTGAAATGTGCAACAACATTATGTCTAAAAAACAGTGTACATACCTTTTTTTTTTTTTAAGATTTTATTTATTTATTTGACACAGAGAGAGAGACTCAGTGAGAGAGGGAACACAAGCAGGGAGAGTGCGAGAGGGAGAAGCAGGCTTCCCATGGAGCAGGGAGCCCAATGTGGGGCTTGATCCCAGGACCCTGGGATCATGACCCGAGCCAAAGGCAGATGCTTAACAGCTGAGTCACCCAGGCACCCCCAGTGTACATACCTAATTAAGTAAAAAATATTTTATTTAAAAAATGCTAACCATCATCTGAGCTTTTAGCGAGTCATCATCTTTTTGCTGGGTCTCGTTTGCTGCTGATGGCTGCTGACAGATCCGGGTGGTGATTGCTGAAGCTTGGGGTGGCTGTGGCAGTATCTTAGAATAAGACAACAATGAAGTTTGCTGCATGGATGGACTCTTCCTTGCGTGAACTATTTCTCTGTCTCATGCAATGCTGCTTAATAGCATTTCCCCACAGTTCTTCAAAAGTGGAGTCAGTCACCCTCTTTGCTCATCCATAGGAAGCCACTCCTCATCTGTTCAGGTTTTATCATGAGACTGTAGCAGTTCGGTCCCATCTTCAGGTTCCATTTCTAATTCCAGTTCCCTGCTGTTTCCACCATCTCTGCAGTTACTTCGTCCACTCCAGTCTTGAACCCTTCAAAGTCATCCACATGGACTGGAATCTGCTTCTTCTAAACTCCTGTTAACGTCGGCATTCCATGGTCCTCAATCCCAGGATGTGACCTTTCTGGGGTCTCCGTTCATGCCTCCAGATCTGTGAATGTTTATACATTCTCCATTAGGCTGGGCCTAACCTCTCATGTCCTTCATGACTGTGCAACCTCTGAAATCTGTTCAGCTCTCAGCCTCCCAGAAACTTCCCTGTGGGATCTCCTGGAGTCTTGCCCTGCTCATGCACATCTTAATAGTGGGCCAAGTACCCAAGGGAATTTTTCATGCAATTTTACAGGGTTCCTTCTCTGTAGCTGCCTTCTCTTAAGGCACCTTGCCCTCCAAACCCAGCTGTGTTAGCAAGTGCCTGCTCTGAGCTCTGTTTCCTCTACCCAGAGACATTGCTGCCCTCTGCTTGGGCGCCATAGCCCTGTGATGAATGCAAGGCTTACCTCATGTGCTTCCCTTTTCTGAAGGGTAATAAGCCTGCCTTGGTTTCTGTTCAATGCCTGCAATTGTTGTGTGTCGAAATGCCTGTATTTGTCTAGTTTTATTGTTGTTTACAGTAGGAAGGTAGGTCCAATGTCAGGCACTCAATCTTAACTAGAACTGGAAGTCAAGAGTTTCATCTTTTAAAAGGAATTAATTTAAAGAACCATTATGTTTTTCTCATCTCTAGCTGTAGCAAGGGTAAACTTAAAGAGCCACTTACCAAATACTCTTGGTCAAATTCAAATCCCAAATGGAAAGCCCTATATTTTTATAGGGCTCCGTCCTTTCTTTTCACACCTTCCATAAAACAGTGACGAGCTTAATAAAATATATTCATTCCAATCTTTGCTAAATTTCCTAGTCATATAATTGGAGAAACCTAAAACATTTACATATTGATTTTTATAGACCATTAGAGGCAAAAGTTAGATTTCTTTGGCCAAAGATAAAACATGGAAGTACAAGTGCTCAGACTTCCTTCAGTCATTAAAGGAGAGTGAAAAAGACGAGTTTTGTCATCTCATTCCTTCTTTTTTAAAAAATTTCTTTTTATTTTATTTTAGTTTTTAAAAGATTTTATTTAATTTATTTGACAGAGAGAGAGCACACATAGGCAGAGAAGCAGGCAGAGAGAGGAGGAAACAGGCTCCCCGCTGAGCAGAGAGCCTGATG